>NW_027145403.1:0-21755 GCF_026170545.1 Melanerpes formicivorus | reverse complement strand
TGCAGCCCCAGAGGGGACTCTGCAGCCCTGCAGGGGACTCTGCTGCCCCAGAGGGGACTCTGCAGCCCCACAGAGGACTCTGCTGCCCCAGAGGGGACTCTGCAGCCCTGCAGGGAACTCTGCAGCCCCAGAGGGGGACTCTGCAGCCCTGCTGGGGACTCTACAGCCCCAGAGGGGACTCTGCAGCCCTGACCAGGACTCTGCAGCCCCAGAGGGGACTCTGCTGCCCCAGAGGGGACTCTGCTGCCCCAGAGGGGGACTCTGCAGCCCCACAGAGGACTCTGCTGCCCCAGAGGGGACTCTGCAGCCCTGCAGGGGACTCTGCTGCCCCAGAGGGGACTCTGCAGCCCCCGCAGGGGACTCTGCAGCCCCACAGAGGAGTCTGCTGCCCCCGAGGGGACTCTGCAGCCCTGCAGGAGGACTCTGCACCCTCCGAGGGGACTCTGCAGCCCCACAGAGGAGTCTGCTGCCCCACAGGGGACTCTGCTGCCCCACAGGGGACTCTGCTGCTTCACCATTCAGCGCTGGCCTTCAGGAGCCGATCCCCTCCCTCTCTTTTGTCCTCCCTCTCCCTCCTCCTCCCCCCTCCCCTTCCTCCCCCTCCCCCTTTTCCTTCCCACCAATATAAAGCTCTGAATGTACCAAACAGCTTCCTGCTGCCCTCCTGCCTGCCGGGCCCCAGGCTCCCTAACAGCTGCTGCTGGCCCTGACCCCCTGCTGGCCCTGACCCCATGGTGACCCTGACCCCATGGTGACCCTGACCCCCTGCTGGCCCTGACCCCACCCCCGGTGATGGCCTTGACCCCCTGGTGACCCTGACCCCATGGTGACCCTGACCCCCTGCTTGCCTTGACCCCATCGTGGCCCTGACCCCATGGCGACCCTGACCCCATGGTGGCCCTGACCCCCTGCTGGCCTTGACCCCATGGTGGCCCTGACCCCCTGCTGGCCCTGACCCCATGGTGGCCCTGACCCCATGGTGACCCTGACCCCCTGCTGGCTCTGACCCTATGGTGGCCCTGACCCCATGGTGACCCTGACCCTATGGTGACCCTGACCCCCTGCTGGCCCTGACCCCCTGCTGGCCCTGACCTCGTGGTGGCCCTGACCCCCTGCTGGCCCTGACCTCGTGGTGGCCCTGACCCCCTGCTGGCCCTGACCCTATGGCGACCCTGACCCTATGGCGACCCTGACCCTATGGTGGCCCTGACCCCATGGTGGTGACCCTGACCCCATGATGGCCCTGACCCCACCTCTGGTGGTGACCCTGACCCCTTGGTGGTCCTGACCCCATGGTGACCCTGACCCCCTGCTGGCCCTGACCTCGTGGTGGCCCTGACCCCATGGTGACCCTGACCCCCTGCTGGCCCTGACCCCATGGTGGTGACCCTGACCCCGTGATGGCCCTGACCCCACCCCTGGTTGTGACCTTGATCCCATGGTGACCCTGACCCCACCTCTGGTGGTGGCCCTGACCCCCTGCTGGCCACCCCCCACCCCACTCGTGTCCCCCATGGGTGTCCCCCGTGGGGTGTCCCACTCAGCCACTCTTCCCTCCCAGCCCTTATCCCTGTGCTGCTCCCACCCCCACAGCACCCCCTGCCCCCCACCTCCCCACTCCCATCCCCACCCCGTGTCCCCATGTCACGAGTGGGTGTCCCTCCTGCTGTCCCCCGTGGGTGCCCCTCCCACTCCTTCACCCACACCTCCCTGGCCCTGCCCCTTGTCCCCACCCCCCTCTGTCCCCACTCCTCCTGGGTGTGTCCCCCGCAGCCAACCCCACCCCACGGGTGTCCCCCCGTGGGTGCAGTGTCCCCCGTGGGTGTCCCTCTCAGCCTCTCTTCCCTCCCAGCCTTATCCCCTGTGCTGCCCCCACCCCCACGGCCCCCCCCTGTGCCCTTCCCTCACCTCCCCACCCCCATCCCCACCGCGTGTCCCTGTGTCACGAGTGGGTGTCCCTCCTGCTGTCGCCCGTGGGTGTCTCTCCCTCTCTTTCACCCACACCTCCCAGGCCCTGCCCCCTGTCCCCACCCCCCTCTGTCCCCACTCCTCCTGGGTGTCCCCCCGCAGCTACCCCCACCCCACTCGTGTCCCCCCGTGGGTGCAGTGTCCCCCGTGAGGGGTCCCACTTGGTCCCTCTTTCTTCCCAGCCCTTATCCCTGTGCTGCCCCCACCCCCACGGCATCCCCTGTCCCCTTCCTCCCCACTTCCATCCCCACCCCGTGTCCCTGTGTCACGAGTGGGTGCCCCTCACGATGTCCCCCGTGGGTGTCCCACTCAGCCACTCTTCCCTCCCAGCCCTTATCCCCTGTGCTGCCCCCACCCCCACGGCACCCCCTGCCCCCCACCTCCCACCCCGTGTCCCCGTGCCCCCCGTGGGTGCCCCTCCCGCTGTCCCCCGTGGGTGCCCCTCCCTTCTTTCACCCAGACCTCCCTCTGTGTCTGTGTCTGTATCTCCCCCTCCCCCCCGTGGCTCCGTCCCCCCCCTTGGGCTCTGTCCCCCCCCCCCATCCTGCGTGTCCCCACCCCCACCCCACGCGTGTCCCCCCCGTGGGTATCCCTCTGGGGTCTCTCTTTCCCCCACCCCCCGCGCAGTGTCCGTCCCCCCCCCCTAGGGGGCACTCTGTGTCGCCCCTTCCCCCCCTGCACCATTCCTCCCGCCCCCCCCCAGGCGCCTCTCCCGTGGGTGCCCTCTGCCCTCCCCGCGGGTTCGAGCCCGGCCGCGGCGGCTCCGCTCCGCTCCGCTCCGCTCCGCTCGGCTCCGCCCCCATTCCCCACCCCAGACCCCGCCCCCCGAACCCAGACCCCGCCCCCCGAACCCAGACCCCGCCCCCCGAACCCAGACCCCGCCCCCCAAACCCAGACCCCGCCCCCCGAACCCCGCCCCCGCCCCCCTCGAACCCAGACCCCGCCCCCCGCCCCCTCCGCCGCCTCCTCTCCCTCCCCTAGACCCCTTCCCCCCCCCCCCTCCAAGAGGCCCTTCCGGCCCCGGCTCCTTGGTTCCGGTCCCCTCGGCCCCGCCCCCCGCCCCCCCCTCCCCCCCGCCGCCCGGTCCCGCGCGCGCCGCCCGGTGAGTCCCGCGACCACCCCCCCCCCCCCGCGCACGTGCACCGCGAGGGGGGGGTCCCTGCGCTGAGCCTCCCACCCCCCCCCAACCCCCATACCACCCCCCCCCCAACAAGAAGCAGGGGGCCCGGCGCGGGAGGGGGAGCTGGGGGGGCAGGGGGGGGACACCGGGGGCTGGGCTGGGGGTGCTGAGTGCCAGGGGCTGGGGGTGCTGAGTGCTATGGGCTGGGGTGCTGAGTGCCAGGGGGTTGCTGAGTGCCAAGGGCTGGGGGTGCTGAGCGCCAGGGCTGGGGGTGCTGAGTGCCAGAGGGTGCTGAGTGCCAGGGCTGGGGGTGCTGAGTGCCAGGGGGTGCTGAGTGCCAGGGGGTGCTGAGTGCTATGGGCTGGGGGTGCTGAGTGCCAGGGGTGCTGAGAGCCAGGGGCTGGGGGTGCTGAGTGCCAGGGGGTGCTGAGTGCCAGGGGCTGGGGGTGCTGAGTGCCAGAGGGTGCTGAGTGCCAGGGGCTGGGGGGTGCTGAGTGCCAGGGGGTGCTGAGTGCCAGGGGCTGGGGGTGCTGAGTGCCAGAGGGTGCTGAGTGCCAGGGCTGGGGGTGCTGAGTGCAGGGGCTAGGGGTGCTGAGTGCCAGAGGGTGCTGAGTGCTATGGGCTGGGGGTGCTGAGTGCCAGGGCTGGGGGTGCTGAGTGCCAGAGGGTGCTGAGTGCCAGGGGCTGGGGGTGCTGAGTGCCAGAGGGTGCTGAGTGCCAGGGGCTGGGGGTGCTGAGTGCCAGGGGGTGCTGAGTGCCAGGGGCTGGGGGTGCTGAGTGCCAGAGGGTGCTGAGTGCCAGGGGCTGAGGGTGCTGAGTGCCAGGGGGTGCTGAGTGCCTGGGGCTGGGGGTGCTGAGTGCCAGGGGGTGCTGAGTGCCAGGGGTGGGGGTGCTGAGTGCCAGGGGCTGGGGGTGCTCAGTGCCAGGGCTGGGGGTGCTGAGTGCTATGGGCTGGGGGTGCTGAGTGCCAGGGGGTGCTGAGTGCCAGGGGTGGGGGTGCTGAGTGCCAGGGGCTGGGGGTGCTCAGTGCCAGGGCTGGGGGTGCTGAGTGCTATGGGCTGGGGGTGCTGAGTGCCAGGGGGTGCTGAGTGCCAGGGGTGGGGGTGCTGAGTGCCAGGGGGTGCTGAGTGCCAGGGGTGGGGGTGCTGAGTGCCAGGGGGTGCTGAGTGCCAGGGGCTGGGGGTGCTGAGTGCCAGAGGGTGCTGAGTGCCAGAGGGTGCTGAGTGCCAGGGGCTGGGGGTGCTGAGTGCCAGGGCTGGGGGTGCTGAGTGCCAGGGGGTGCTGAGTGCCAAGGGCTGGGGGTGCTGAGTGCCAGGGGGTGCTGAGTGCCAGGGGCTGAGGGTGCTGAGTGCCAGGGGGTGCTGAGTGCCAGGGACTGGGGGTGCTGAGTGCCAGAGGGTGCTGAGTGCCAGAGGGTGCTGAGTGCCAGGGGCTGGGGGTGCTGAGTGCCAAGGGCTGGGGGTGCTGAGTGCCAGAGGGTGCTGAGTGCCAGGCCTGGGGGTGCTGAGTGCCAGGGGGTGCTGAGTGCCAGGGGCTGGGGGTGCTGAGTGCCAAGGGGTGCTGAGTGCCAGGCCTGGGGGTGCTGAGTGCCAGGGGGTGCTGAGTGCCAGGGGCTGGGGGTGCTGAGTGCCAGGGGGTGCTGAGTGCCAGGGCTGGGGGTGCTGAGTGCCAGAGGGTGCTGAGTGCCAGGGGCTGGGGGTGCTGAGTGCCAGGGGGTGCTGAGTGCCAGGGCTGGGGGTGCTGAGTGCCAGAGGGTGCTGAGTGCCAGGGGCTGGGGGTGCTGAGTGCCAGGGGCTGGGGGTGCTGAGTGCTTGGGGCTGGGGGTGCTGAGTGCCAGGGCTGGGGGTGCTGAGTGCCAGGGGGTGCTGAGTGCCAGGGGCTGGGGGTGCTGAGTGCCAGGGGGTGCTGAGTGCCAGGGCTGGGGGTGCTGAGTGCCAGAGGGTGCTGAGTGCCAGGGGGTGCTGAGTGCCAGGGGGTGCTGAGTGCCAGGGCTGGGGGTGCTGAGTGCCAGAGGGTGCTGAGTGCCAGGGGGTGCTGAGTGCTATGGGCTGGGGGTGCTGAGTGCCAGGGGTGCTGAGTGCCAGGGCTGGGGGTGCTGAGTGCCAGAGGGTGCTGAGTGCCAGAGGGTGCTGAGTGCTATGGGCTGGGGGTGCTGAGTGCCAGGGGTGCTGAGTGCCAGGGCTGGGGGTGCTGAGTGCCAGGGGGTGCTGAGTGCCAGGGGGTGCTGAGTGCTATGGGCTGGGGGTGCTGAGTGCCAGGGGTGCTGAGTGCCAGGGGCTGGGGGTGCTGATTGCCAGGGGGTGCTGAGTGCCAGGGGGTGCTGAGTGCCAGGGGGTGCTGAGTGCCAGGGCTGGGGGTGCTGAGTGCCAGAGGGTGCTGAGTGCCAGGGCTGGGGGTGCTGAGTGCCAGAGGGTGCTGAGTGCCAGAGGGTGCTGAGTGCCAGGGGGTGCTGAGTGCTATGGGCTGGGGGTGCTGAGTGCCAGGGGTGCTGAGTGCCAGGGCTGGGGATGCTGAGTGCCAGAGGGTGCTGAGTGCCAGAGGGTGCTGAGTGCCAGGGGGTGCTGAGTGCTATGGGCTGGGGGTGCTGAGTGCCAGGGGTGCTGAGTGCCAGGGCTGGGGATGCTGAGTGCCAGGGGGTGCTGAGTGCCAGGGCTGGGGGTGCTGAGTGCCAGGGGGTGCTGAGTGCCAGGAGCTGAGGGTGCTGAGTGCCAGGGGGTGCTGAGTGCCAGGGGGTGCTGAGTGCCAGGAGCTGAGGGTGCTGAGTGCCAGAGGGTGCTGAGTGCCAAGGGCTGGGGGTGCTGAGTGCCAGGGGGTGCTGAGTGCCAGGGGCTGGGGGTGCTGAGTGCCAGGGGGTGCTGAGTGCCAAGGGCTGGGGGTGCTGAGTGCCAGAGGGTGCTGAGTGCCAAGGGCTGGGGGTGCTGAGTGCCAGGGGGTGCTGAGTGCCAGGGGCTGGGGGTGCTGAGTGCCAGGGGGTGCTGAGTGCCAAGGGCTGGGGGTGCTGAGTGCCAGGGCTGGGGGTGCTGAGTGCCAGGGGGTGCTGAGTGCCAGGGCTGGGGGTGCTGAGTGCCAGGGGGTGCTGAGTGCCAGGGGCTGGGGGTGCTGAGTGCCAGGGGGTGCTGAGTGCCAAGGGCTGGGGGTGCTGAGTGCCAGGGCTGGGGGTGCTGAGTGCCAGGGCTGGGAGTGCTGAGTGCCAGGGGGTGCTGAGTGCCAGGGCTGGGGGTGCTGAGTGCCAGGGCTGGGAGTGCTGAGTGCCAGGGGGTGCTGAGTGCCAGGGCTGGGGGTGCTGAGTGCCAGGGGCTGAGGGTGCTGAGTGCCAGGGGGTGCTGAGTGCCAGGGGCTGAGGGTGCTGAGTGCCAGGCCTGGGGGTGCTGCGTGCCAGAGGGTGCTGAGTGCCTGGGCTGGGGGTGCTGAGTGCCTGGGGGTGCTGAGTGCCAGGGGCTGGGGGTGCTGAGTGCCAGAGGGTGCTGAGTGCCAGGGGCTGGGGGTGCTGAGTGCCAGAGGGTGCTGAGTGCCCAGGGCTGGGAGTGCTGAGTGCTATGGGCTGGGGGTGCTGAGTGCCAGGGCTGGGGGTGCTGAGTGCTATGGGCTGGGGGTGCTGAGTGCTAGGGGGTGCTGAGTGCCAGGGCTGGGGGTGCTGAGTGCCAGGGGCTGGGGGTGCTGAGTGCTAGGGGGTGCTGAGTGCCAGGGCTGGGGGTGCTGAGTGCCAGGGGCTGGGGGTGCTGAGTGCTAGGGGGTGCTGAGTGCCAGGGCTGGGGGTGCTGAGTGCCAGGGGGTGCTGAGTACCAGGGGGTGCTGAGTGCCAGGGGCTGGGGGTGCTGAGTGCCAGGGGCTGGGGGTGCTGAGTGCTAGGGGGTGCTGAGTGCCAGGGCTGGGGGTGCTGAGTGCCAGGGGCTGGGGGTGCTGAGTGCTAGGGGGTGCTGAGTGCCAGGGCTGGGGGTGCTGAGTGCCAGGGGCTGGGGGTGCTGAGTGCTAGGGGCTGGGGGTGCTGAGTGCTAGGGGGTGCTGAGTGCCAGGGCTGGGGGTGCTGAGTGCCAGGGGCTGGGGGTGCTGAGTGCCAGGGGCTGAGGGTGCTGAGTGCCAGGGCTGGGGGTGCTGAGTGCCAGGGGCTGGGGGTGCTGAGTGCCTGGGCTGGGGGTGCTGAGTGCCAGGGGGTGCTGAGTGCCAGGGGCTGAGGGTGCTGAGTGCCAGAGGGTGCTGAGTGCCAGGGGCTGGGGGTGCTGAGTGCTAAGGGCTGGGGGGTGCTGAGTGCCAGGGTTGGGGGTGCTGAGTGCCAGGGGCTGGGGGTGCTGAGTGCTAAGGGCTGGGGGTGCTGAGTGCCAGGGCTGGGGGTGCTGAGTGCCAGGGGCTGGGGGTGCTGAGTGCCAGAGGGTGCTGAGTGCCAGGGCTGGGGGTGCTGAGTGCCAGGGGGTGCTGAGTGCCAGGGTTGGGGGTGCTGAGTGCCAGGGGCTGGGGGTGCTGAGTGCTTGGGGCTGGGGGTGCTGAGTGCCAGGGTTGGGGGTGCTGAGTGCCAGGGGGTGCTGAGTGCCAGGGTTGGGGGTGCTGAGTGCCAGGGTGGGGGTGCTGAGTGCCAGGGGGTGCTGAGTGCCAGGGTTGGGGGTGCTGAGTGCCAGGGCTGGGGGTGCTGAGTGCCAGGGTTGGGGGTGCTGAGTGCTTGGGGCTGGGGGTGCTGAGTGCTTGGGGCTGGGGGTGCTGAGTGCCAGGGGGTGCTGAGTGCTTGGGGCTGGGGGTGCTGAGTGCCAGGGGGTGCTGAGTGCCAGGGGCTCGGGGTGCTGAGTGCCTGGGGGTGCTGAGTGCCAGGGGCTGAGGGTGCTGAGTGCCTGGGGGTGCTGAGTGCCTGGGCTGGGGGTGCTGAGTGCCAGGGGCTGGGGGTGCTGAGTGCTTGGGGCTGGGGGTGCTGAGTGCCAGGGGGTGCTGAGTGCCAGGGCTGGGGGTGCTGAGTGCCAGGGGCTGGGGGTGCTGAGTGCTTGGGGCTGGGGGTGCTGAGTGCCAGGGGGTGCTGAGTGCCAGGGCTGGGGGTGCTGAGTGCCAGGGGGTGCTGAGTGCCTGGGGGTGCTGAGTGCCAGGGGGTGCTGAGTGCCAAGGGCTGAGGGTGCCGAGTGCCAGGGGGTGCTGAGTGCCAGGGGCTGAGGGTGCTGAGTGCCAGGGAGTGCTGAGTGCCAGTGGTGCTGAGTGCCAGGGCTGGGGGTGCTGAGTGCCAGGGGCTGAGGGTGCTTAGTGCCAGGGGCTGGGGGTGCTGAATGCCAAGGCTGGGGGTGCTGAGTGCCAGGGGGTGCTGAGTACCAGGGGGTGCTGAGTTCCAAGGGCTGGGGGTGCTGAGTGCCAGGGGGTGCTGAGTGCCAGGGCTGGGGGGTGCTGAGTGCCAGGGGGTGCTGAGTGCCAGCTGGGATCTGTTGGGGCTGCTGCCAGCTTCCTGCTGCCACCCTTTGGCTTGGCTGCTGGGTGCCAGCTGGGAGGTGCCAGTCCCTGGGTGCCACCTGGGGCTCATTGGGTGAGTGCCAGGTCCATGGTGGGCACTGATGGGCAGTCCCTGGGTGCCACCTGGGGGTCTCTGTGTTGGCTGCTGGGTGCCAGTCCCTGGGTGCCACCTGGGGGCCATTGGGTCAGTTGCTGGGTGCCAGTCCCTGGGTGCCACCTGGGGGTCATTGGGTTCGTTGCTGGGTGTCAGTCCCTGGGTGCCACCTGGGGGTCATTGGGTTGGTTGCTGGGTGCCAGTCCCTGGGTGCCACCTGGGGGTCATTGGGTTGCTTGCTGGGTGCCAGTCCCTGGGTGGGCACTGGTGGGCAGTTGCTGGGTGCCAGTCCCTGGGTGCCACCTGGTGGTCATTGGGTTGGCTGCTGGGTGCCAGTCCCTGGGTGCCACCTGGGGGTCATTGGGTTGGCTGCTGGGTGCCAGTCCCTGGGTGCCACCTGGGGGTCATTGGGTTGGCTGCTGGGTGCCAGTCCCTGGGTGCCACCTGGGGGTCATTGGGTTGGCTGCTGGGTGCCACTCCCTGGGTGCCACCTGGGGGTCATTGGGTTGGCTGCTGGGTGCCAGTCCCTGGGTGCCACCTGGGGGTCATTGGGTTGGCTGCTGGGTGCCACTCCCTGGGTGCCACCTGGGGGTTCTTGTGTCAGCTGCTGGGTGCCAGTCCCTGGGTGCCACCCGGGGGTCACTGTGTCGGCTGCCGGGTGCCACCCCGTGCCTGGCACTGACGCCGGGGCTGGCACAGGATGGCGCAGGAGGGCCGGGCGCAGTACGAGCCGGTGGCGGAGATCGGGGTGGGCGCCTACGGCACGGTGTACAAGGCGCGGTGCCGGCGCAGCGGCCAGCTGGTGGCGCTGAAGAGCGTGCGGGTGCTGGGCACTGCCAACGGGCTGCCCTTCAGCACCATCCGCGAGGTCGCCCTCCTCAAGCGCCTCCAGCACTTCGACCACCCCAACATCGTCCGGTGAGTGCCACCCCCGGTGCCCCCCGGGCCGCTGCCGGCCTGCCCCTGCCGGCCCCTGGGGCCTGGCACCCGCCCCGGGCCACGGGGAGGGGAGGGAGAGGCTCCTGGGCTGCAGGAGAGCCTTGGGTGCCCAGTGCCAACTGCTGCCTCTTGGCATCACCTCCTGTCTCTTGGCATCACCTCCTGACCCTGCCCTTGAGCCATGGGTTGGGTGCCCAGTGCCACCTCCTGCCTCTTGGCATCCCCCTCTGAGTGCCACACAGCCATGGGTTGGGTGCCCAGGTGCCACCTCCTGCCCCTTGGCATCACCTCCTGACCCTGATCTAGTGCCATGAGTTGGGTGCCCAGGTGCCAGCTCCTGCCTCTTGACATCATCTTCTGCCTCTTGGCATC
Organism: Melanerpes formicivorus; assembly: GCF_026170545.1. Lineage (NCBI taxonomy): Eukaryota > Metazoa > Chordata > Aves > Piciformes > Picidae > Melanerpes > Melanerpes formicivorus. The sequence goes on along the minus strand of NW_027145403.1, from coordinate 11,847 downwards.
ACTTCCTGCCTCTTGGCATCACCTCCTGACCCTCCTCTAGAGCCATGGGTTTGGTGCCCAGGTGCCACCTCCTGCCTCTTGGCATCACCCTCTGAGTGCCACACAGCCATGGGTTGGGTGCCCAGGTGCCAGCTCCTGCCCCTTGGCATCACCTCCTGACCCTTCTCTCCAGCCATGGGTTGGGTGCCCAGGTGCCACCTCCTGCCCCTTGGCATCACCTCCTGACCCTTCACTCCCTGGGCAGGAGCTGGGCACCCATGTGCCAGCCTGGCTGGGGGGGTGAGGAAGCCTCACTGTGTGTCTGGGGACTGTGCCCCCTGCCCGCTGCCCACCCACTCCTGCCAGCCCCTGAGCCCTGGGCACCCACCCTAGGGGGTGGGGAGGGGAGGGAGAGGCTCCTGGGCTGCAGGAGAGCCTTGGGTGCCCAGGTGCCACCTCCTGCCTCTTGGCATCACCCTCTGAGTTCCACACAGCCATGGGTTGGGTGCCCAGGTGCCAGCTCCTGCCTCTTGGCATCCCGCTCTGACTGCCACACAGCCATGGGTTGGGTGCCCAGGTGCCTCCTCCTGCCTCTTGGCATCACCTCCTGACCCTGCCCCACAGCCATGAGTTTGGTGCCCAGGTGCCACCTCCTGCCTCTTGGCATCACCCTCTGAGTTCCACACAGCCATGGGTTGGGTGCCCAGGTGCCACCTCCTGCCTCTTGGCATCACCCTCTGCCATGCAGCCATAGGTTGGGTGCTCAGGTGCCAGCTCCTGCCTCTTGGCATCACCTCCTGACCCTGCCCCACAGCCATGGGTTGGGTGCCCAGGTGCCACCTCTGCCTCTTGGCATCACCTCCTCCCTCTTGCCATCACCTCCTGCCTCTTGCCATCACCTCCTGACCCTGCCCTTGAGCCATGGGTTGGGTGCCCAGGTGCCACCTCCTGCCTCTTGGCATCACCTCCTGACCCTCCTCTAGAGCCATGGGTTTGGTGCCCAGGTGCCACCTCCTGCCTCTTGGCATCACCTCCTGATCCTGCTCCACAGCCATGGGTTGGGTGCCCAGGTGCCACCTCCTGCCCCTTGGCATCACCTCCTGACCCTGCTCCACAGCCATGGGTTGGGTGCCCAGGTGCCAGCTCCTGCCTCTTGGCATCACCCTCTGAGTGCCACACAGCCATGGGTTGGGTGCCCAGGTGCCACCTCCTGCCCCTTGGCATCACCTCCTGACCCTGCCCTTGAGCCATGGGTTGGGTGCCCAGGTGCCAGCTCCTGCCTCTTGGCATCACCTCCTTCCCCTTGGCATCACCTCCTGACCCTGCCCTTGAGCCATGGGTTGGGTGCCCAGTGCCACCTTCTGCCTCTTGGCATCACCTCCTGATCCTGCCCTTGAGCCATGGGTTGGGTGCCCAGTGCCACCTCCTGCCCCTTGGCATCACCTCCTGACCCTGCCCTTGAGCCATGGGTTGGGTGCCCAGGTGCCAGCTCCTGCCTCTTGGCATCACCTCCTTCCCCTTGGCATCACCTCCTGACCCTGCCCTTGAGCCATGGGTTGGGTGCCCAGTGCCACCTTCTGCCTCTTGGCATCCCGCTCTGACTGCCACACAGCCATGGGTTGGGTGCCCAGGTGCCTCCTCCTGCCTCTTGGCATCACCTCCTGACCCTGCCCCACAGCCATGGGTTGGGTGCCCAGGTGCCAGCTCCTGCCTCTTGACATCACCTCCTGTCCCTGCCCTTCAGCCATGGGTTGGGTGCCCAGGTGCCACCTCCTGCCTCTTGGCATCACCTCCTCCCTCTTGGCATCACCTCCTGCCTCTTGGCATCACCTCCTGACCCTGCCCTTGAGCCATGGGTTGGGTGCCCAGGTGCCACCTCCTGCCTCTTGGCATCACCTCCTGATCCTGCCCTTGAGCCATGGGTTGGGTGCCCAGGTGCCACCTCCTGCCCCTTGGCATCACCTCCTGACCCTGCCCTTGAGCCATGGGTTGGGTGCCCAGGTGCCAGCTCCTGCCTCTTGGCATCACCTCCTTCCCCTTGGCATCACCTCCTGACCCTGCCCCACAGCCATGGGTTGGGTGCCCAGGTGCCACCTCCTGCCTCTTGGCATCACCTCCTGACCCTGCCCCACAGCCATGGGTTGGGTGCCCAGGTGCCACCTCCTGCCTCTTGGCATCCCCCTCTGAGTGCCACACAGCCATGGGTTGGGTGCCCAGGTGCCACCTCCTGCCTCTTGGCATCACCTCCTGACCCTGCCCTTGAGCCATGGGTTGGGTGCCCAGGTGCCACTCCTGCCTCTTGGCATCACCTCCTGACCCTGCACTTGAGCCATGGGTTTGGTGCCCAGGTGCCACTCCTGCCTCTTGGCATCACCTCCTGACCCTGCACTTGAGCCATGAGTTGGGTGCCCAGGTGCCACCTTCTGCCTCTTGGCATCACCTCCTTCCCCTTGGCATCACCTCCTGACCCTGCCCCACAGCCATGGGTTGGGTGCCCAGGTGCCACCTCCTGCCTCTTGGCATCACCTCCTGATCCTGCCCTTGAGCCATGGGTTGGGTGCCCAGGTGCCACCTCCTGCCCCTTGGCATCACCTCCTGACCCTGCCCTTGAGCCATGGGTTGGGTGCCCAGGTGCCAGCTCCTGCCTCTTGGCATCACCTCCTTCCCCTTGGCATCACCTCCTGACCCTGCCCCACAGCCATGGGTTGGGTGCCCAGGTGCCACCTCCTGCCTCTTGGCATCACCTCCTGACCCTGCCCCACAGCCATGGGTTGGGTGCCCAGGTGCCACCTCCTGCCTCTTGGCATCACCTCCTGACCCTGCACTTGAGCCATGGGTTTGGTGCCCAGGTGCCACTCCTGCCTCTTGGCATCACCTCCTGACCCTGCACTTGAGCCATGAGTTGGGTGCCCAGGTGCCACCTTCTGCCTCTTGGCATCACCTCCTTCCCCTTGGCATCACCTCCTGACCCTGCCCCACAGCCATGGGTTGGGTGCCCAGCTGCCACCTCCTGCCCCTTGGCATCACCTCCTGACCCTGCCCTTGAGCCATGGGTTGGGTGCCCAGTGCCAACTGCTGCCTCTTGGCATCACCCTCTGAGTGCCACACAGCCATGGGTTGGGTGCCCAGGTGCCACCTCCTGCCTCTTGGCATCACCTCCTGACCCTGCCCCACAGCCATGGGTTGGGTGCCCAGGTGCCACCTCCTGCCTCTTGGCATCACCTCCTGACCCTGACACACATCCATGGGCTGGGTGCCCAGGTGCCACCTCCTGCCTCTTGGCATCACCTCCTCCCTCTTGCCATCACCTCCTGCCTCTTGCCATCACCTCCTGCCCCTTGGCATCACCTCCTGACCCTGCCCCACATCCATGGGTTGGGTGCCCAGGTGCCACCTCCTGCCTCTTACCACCACCCCCTGACCCTTCGCTCCGTGGGCAGGAGCTGGGCACCCATGTGCCAGCCAGGCTGGGGGGGGGGTGAGGAAGCCTCACTGTGTGTCTGGGGGCTGTGTCACCTCCCTCCTCACCCCTCTCCCCCTGCCCCCTCGCCCCCTTGCCCCCTTGCCCCCAGCCTGATGGACGTCTGCGCCTCCGCCCGCGCCGAGCGCGAGACCAAGGTCACTTTGGTCTTCGAGCACGTGGAGCAGGACCTCAAAACCTACCTGGAGAAGGCTCCAGCCCCAGGCCTGCCCCTCGACACCATCAAGGTGGGCACAGAGGAGTGGGTTGGGGTGGGGGGATGGGGGGGTGGGGAGGTGCTCCCCCCGCTGATGCCAGGGCTCTGTGCCCCCCCTCCACCTCAGGACCTGATGCGGCAGTTCCTGCGGGGCTTGGACTTCCTGCACTCCAACTGCATCGTGCACCGCGACCTGAAGCCGGAGAACATCCTGGTGACCGGCGGCGGCCAGGTCAAGCTGGCAGACTTCGGCCTGGCGCGCATCTACAGCTGCCAGATGGCGCTGACCCCCGTGGTGGGTGCTGGGGAGGGGGCTGGGGAGGGGGTTGGGGGCGGTTGGGGGGGTGGAGGAGGGAGGGGGAGGGCTGCGGTGCGGTGGCGCGGCTTGGGGTGGCCCAGGGGTGGCGGCCGTGAGGTCAAGGAGCTGTGGGTCTGAACTAGGCTGAGATCTAAGTGGCCACAGGGGTTGGTGGCCATGAGCCCAAGGAGCTGTGGGTCTGGAGCACAAGGAGCTGTGGGGCTCAGGTCTAGGCCTAGGTGGCCCTGAGGTCAAGGAGCTGTGGGTCTGAACTAGGCTGAGATCAAGATGACCACAGGGCTTGGTGGCCATGAGCCTAAGGAGCTGTGGGGCTCAGGTCTAGGCCTAGGTGGTCCTGAGGTCAAGGAGCTGTGGGTCTGAACTAGGCTGAGATCTAAGTCGCTACATGGGTTGGTTGCCATGAGCCCAAGGAGCTGTGGGGCTGGAGCAGAAGCAGCTGTGGGGCTCAGGTCTAGGTGGCCACAGGGCTTGGTGGCCATGGGTTGGAGGCCATGAGCCCAAGGAGCTGTGGGGCTGGAGCAGAAGCAGCTGTGGGGCTCAGGTCTGGGGCTGGGTGGCCACAGGGCTTGGTGGCCATGGGTTGGTGGCCATGAGCCCAAGGAGCTGTGGGGCTGGAGCAGAAGCAGCTGTGGGGCTCAGGTCTAGGTCTGGGTGGCCACAGGGCTTGGTGGCCAGAGGTTGGTGGCCATGAGCCCAAGGAGCTGTGGGGCTGGAGCAGAAGCAGCTGTGGGGTCAGGTCTGGGGCTGGGTGGCCAACTGCATCGCCCACCGCGACCTGAAGCCGGAGAACATCCTGGTGACCGGCGGCGGCCAGGTCAAGCTGGCAGACTTCGGCCTGGCGCGCATCTACAGCTGCCAGATGGCGCTGACCCCCGTGGTGGGTGCTGGGGAGGGGGCTGGGGAGGGGGTTGGGGGCGGTTGGGGGGGTGGAGGAGGGAGGGGGAGGGCTGCGGTGCGGTGGCGCAGCTTGGGGTGGCCGTGAGGTCAAGGAGCTGTGGGGCTCAGGGAGGCAGATCTGGGTCTAGTTGGTCTCAAGTGTTGGTGGCCATGACCTCAAGGAACTGTGGGTCTGGAGCAGAAGGAGCTGTGGGGCTCAGGTCTAGGCCCAGGTGGCCCTGAGGTCAAGGAGCTGTGGGGCTGAACTAGGCTGAGATCAAGGTGGCCACAGGGGTTGGTGGCCAAGAGCTCAAGGAGCTGTGGGGCCCAGGGAGGCAGATCTGGGTCTAGGTGGTCTCAGGGCTTGGTGGCCATGGTTTGGGTGGCCATGAGCCCAAGGAGCTGTGGGGCTCAGGTCTAGGGCTGGGTGGCCACAGGTCTTGGTGGCCATGGGTTGGTGGCCATGAGGTCAAGGGTTGAGGTCTAGGTGGCCACAGGTCTTGGTGGCCATTGGTTGGTGGCCATGAGCCCAAGGAGCTGTGGGGCTCAGGGAGGCAGATCTGGGTCTAGCTGGTCTCAAGTCTTGGTGGCCATGAGCCCAAGGAGCTGTGGGTCTGGAGCAGAAGCAGCTGTGGGGCTCAGGTCTAGGTCTAGGTGGCCACAGGGCTTGGTGGCCATGAGCCGAAGGAGCTGTGGGGCCCAGGTTTAGGTCTAGGTGGCCCTGAGCTCAAGGAGCTGTGGGGCTCAGGGAGGCAGATCTGGGTCTAGGTGGTCTCAGGGCTTGGTGGCCATGGTTTTGGTGGCCATGAGCCCAAGATGCTGTGGGGCTCAGGTCTAGGTCCTGGTCGCCACAGGGCTTGGTGGCTATGAGCCCAAGGAGCTGTGGGGCTCAGGGAGGCAGATCTGGGTCTAGCTGGTCTCAAGTCTTGGTGGCCATGAGCCCAAGGAGCTGTGGGTCTGAAGCAGAAGGAGCTGTGGGGCCCAGGTCTAGGTCTAGTTGGCCACAGGTCGTGGTGGCCATGAGCCCAAGGAGCTGTGGGGCTGGAGCAGAAGCAGCTGTGGGGCTCAGGTCTAGGTCTGGGTGGCCACAGGGGTTGGTGGCCAGGGGTTGGTGGCCATGAGCCCAAGGAGCTGTGGGGCTGGAGCAGAAGCAGCTGTGGGGCCCAGGTCTAGGCCTAGGTGGCCGTGAGGTCAAGGAGCTGTGGGTCTGAACTAGGCTGAGATCTAAGTGGCCACAGGGCTTGGTGGCCATGAGCCCAAGGAGCTGTGGGGCTCAGGGAGGCAGATCTGGGTCCAGCTGGTCGCAGGGCTTGGTGGCCATGGGTTTGGTGGCTGTGAGCCCAAGGAGCTGTGGGGCTCAGGTCTAGGGCTGGGTGGCCACAGGGCTTGGTGGCCATTGGTTGGTGGCCATGAGCCCAAGGAGCTGTGGGGCTGGAGCAGAAGCAGCTGTGGGGCTCAGGTCTGGGGCTGGGTGGCCAACTGCATTGCCCACCGCAACCTGAAGCCGGAGAACATCCTGGTGACCGGCGGCGGCCAGGTCAAGCTGGCAGACTTCGGCCTGGCGCGCATCTACAGCTGCCAGATGGCGCTGACCCCCGTGGTGGGTGCTGGGGAGGGGGTGGGGAGGGGGTTGGGGGCGGTTGGGGGGGGTGGAGGAGGGAGGGGGAGGGCTGCGGTGCGGTGGCGCAGCTTGGGGTGGCCCAGGGGTGGTGGCCGTGAGGTCAAGGAGCTGTGGGTCTGAACTAGGCTGAGATCTAAGTGGGCACAGGGGTTGGTGGCCATGGGTTGGTGGCCATGAGCCCAAGGAACTGTGGGGCTCAGGGAGGCAGACCTGGGTCTAGGTGGTCTCAGGGTTTGGTGGCCATGAGCCCAAGGAGCTGTGGGGCTCAGGTCTAGGTCCTGGTCGCCACAGGGCTTGGTGGCCATGGGTTGGTGGCCATGAGGTCAAGGGTTGAGGTCTAGGTGGCCACAGGTCTTGGTGGCCATTGGTTGGTGGCCATGAGCCCAAGGAGCTGTGGGTCTGAAGCAGAAGGAGCTGTGGGGCCCAGGTCTAGGTCTAGTTGGCCACAGGTCGTGGTGGCCATGAGCCCAAGGAGCTGTGGGTCTGGAGCAGAAGCAGCTGTGGGGCTCACGTCTAGGTCTGGGTGGCCACAGGGCTTGGTGGCCATGGGTTGGTGGCCATGAGGTCAAGGAGCTGTGGGGCTCAGGTCTAGGTCTGGGTGGCCACAGGGCTTGGTGGCCATGGAGTGGTAGCCCTGAGGTCAAGGAGCTGTGGGTCTGGAGCAGAAGGAGCTGTGGGGCTCAGGTCTAGGCCTAGGTGGCCCTGAGGTCAAGGAGCTGTGGGTCTGAACTAGGCTGAGATCTAAGTGGCCACAGGGCTTGGTGGCCATGAGCCCAAGGAGCTGTGGGCCTCAGGGAGGCAGATCTGGGTCCAGCTGGTCTCAGGGCTTGGTGGCCTTGAGCCCAAGGAGCTGTGGGGCCCAGGTTTAGGTCTAGGTGGCCCTGAGGTCAAGGAGCTGTGGGGCTGGAGCAGAAGCAGCTGTGGGGCTCAGGTGTAGGTCTGGATGGCCACAGGGCTTGGTGGCCATGGGTTGGTGGCCATGAGGTCAAGGAGCTGTGGGGCTGCAGCAGAAGGAGCAGTGGAGCCCAGGTCTAGGTCTAGATGGTCTCAGGTCTTGGTGGCCATGGAGTGGTGGCCATGAGCCCAAGGAGCTGTGGGGCTGGAGCACAAGGAGCTGTGGGGCTCAGGTCTAGGCCTAGGTGGCCCTGAAGTCTAGGAGCTGTGGGTCTGAACTAGGCTGAGATCTAAGTGGCCACAGGGCTTGGTGGCCATGAGCCCAAGGAGCTGTGGGGCTCAGGGAAGCAGATCTGGGTCTAGCTGGTCTCAGGGCTTGGTGGCCATGGGTTGGTGGCCATGAGCCCAAGGAGCTGTGGATCTGGAGCACAAGGAGCTGTGGGGCTCAGGTCTAGGTCTAGATGGTCTCAGGACTTGGTGGCCATGGGTTGGTAGCCCTGAGGTCAAGGAGCTGTGGGTCTGAACTAGGCTGAGATCTAAGTGGCCACAGGTCATGGTGGCCATGAGCCCAAGGAGCTGTGGGGCTCAGGTCTGGGGCTGGGTGGCCACAGGGCTTGGTGGCCAGAGGTTGGTGGCCATGAGGTCAAGGAGCTGTGGGGCTGGAGCAGAAGGAGCTGTGGGGCTCAGGTCTAGGTCTGAGTGGTCTCAGGTCTTGGTGGCCATGGAGTGGTGGCCATGAGCCCAAGGAGCTGTGGGGCTGGATCAGAAGCAGCTGTGGGGCTCAGGTCTAGGTCTGGGTGGCCACAGGGGTTGGTGGCCATGGGTTGGTGGCCATGAGCCCAAGGAGCTGTGGGGCTCAGGTCTAGGTCTAGGTGGCCCTGAGGTCAAGGAGCTGTGGGTCTGAACTAGGCTGAGATCTAAGTTGCCACAGGTCGTGGTGGCCATGAGCCCAAGGAGCTGTGGGGCTCAGGTCTAGGTCTGGGTGGCCACAGGGCTTGGTGGCCATAGGTTGGTAGCCCTGAGGTCAAGGAGCTCTGGGTCTGGAGCAGAAGCAGCTGTGGGGCCCAGGTTTAGGTCTAGGTGGCCCTGAGGTAGAGGAGCTGTGGGTCTGAACTAGGCTGAGATCTAAGTGGCCACAGGGCTTGGTGGCCATGAGCCCAAGGAGCTGTGGGGCTCAGGGAGGCAGATCTGGGTCTAGTTGGTCTCAAGTCATGGTGGCCATGAGCCCAAGGAGCTGTGGGTCTGGAGCAGAAGGAGCTGTGGGGCTCAGGTCTAGGCCTAGGTGGTCCTGAGGTCAAGGAGCTGTGGGTCTGAGCTAGGCTGAGATCTAGGTGGCCACAGGTCGTGGTGGCCATGAGCCCAAGGAGCTGTGGGGCTGGAGCAGAAGCAGCTGTGGGGCTCAGGTCTAGGGCTGGGTGGCCACAGGCCTTGGTGGCCATGGGTTGGTGGCCATGAGCCCAAGGAGCTGTGGGGCTCAGGGAGGCAGATCTGGGTCTAGCTGGTCTCAAGTCTTGGTGGCCATGAGCCCAAGGAGCTGTGGGTCTGGAGCAGAAGCAGCTGTGGGGTCAGGTCTAGGTCTGGGGGGCCACAGGGCTTGGTGGCCATAGGTTGGTGGCCATGAGCCCAAGGAGCTGTGGGGCTGGAGCAGAAGCAGCTGTGGGGCTCAGGTCTAGGTCTAGATGGTCTCAGGGCTTGGTGGCCATGGAGTGGTGGCCATGAGCCCAAGGAGCTGTGGGTCTGGAGCACAAGGAGCTGTGGGGCTCAGGTCTAGGTCTGGGCGGCCACAGGGCTTGGTGGCCAGAGGTTGGTGGCCATGAGCCCAAGGAACTGTGGGTCTGAACTAGGCTGAGATCAAGATGACCACAGGGCTTGGTGGCCCTGAGCCTAAGGAGCTGTGGGGCTCAGGTCTAGGCCTAGGTGGCCCTGAGGTCAAGGAGCTGTGGGGCTCAGGAAGGCAGACCTGGGTCTAGTTGATCTCAAGTCTTGGTGGCCAGGGGTTGGTGGCCATGAGCCCAAGGAGCTGTGGGGCTGGAGCAGAAGCAGCTGTGGGGCTCAGGTGTAGGTCTGGGTGGCCACAGGGCTTGGTGGCCATGGGCTGGTGGCCAGGAGCCGCAGGTCCCAGCTGGGCTCAGCTGGTGCCCACAGCTCTGGGTGGCCCTGGGGCTCAGCTGGTGGCCTCAGGGGGTGCCCAGGCTGTGCCCAGCTGAGCCGTGCCCTGGGGGTGCCCAGTGTGTGCCATGGGGGTGCCCAGTGTGTGCCATGGAGGTGCTCAGGCTGTGCCCAGCTGGGCCATGCCCTGGGGGTGCCCAGTGTGTGCCCAGGCTGTAGCCAGCTGAGCCATCCCCGGGTGGTGCCCAGGTGTACCATGGGGGGTGCCCAGGCTGTGCCATGGGGGGTGCCCAGGTGTACCATGGGGGGTGCCCAGGCTGTGCCCTGGGGGATGCCCAGGCTGTGCCCATCGAGGGTGGCCTGGGGGGTGCCCAGGCTGTGCCCAGGCTGTAGCCAGCTGAGTCATCCCTGGGGGGATGCCCAGGCTGTGCCCATCGAGGGTGGCCTGGGGGGTGCCCAGGCTGTGCCCAGGCTGTAGCCAGCTGAGTCATCCCTGGGGGGATGCCCAGGCTGTGCCCATCGAGGGTGGCCTGGGGGGTGCCCAGGCTGTGCCCAGGCTGTAGCCAGCTGAGTCATCCCTGGGGGGATGCCCAGGCTGTGCCCATCGAGGGTGGCCTGGGGGGTGCCCAGGCTGTGCCCAGGCTGTAGCCAGCTGAGTCATCCCTGGGGGGTTGCCCAGGCTGTGCCCCAGGGGATGCCCAGGCTGTACCACGGGGGGTGCCCAGGCTGTGCCCCAGGGGATGCCCAGGCTGTGCCCATCGAGGGTGGCCTCGGGGGGGGTGCCCAGGCTGTGCCCCGGGGGATGCCCAGGCTGTGCCATGGAGGGGTGCCCAGGCTGTGCCATAGGGGATGCCCAGGCTGTGCCCATCGAGGGTGGCCTGGGGAGGTGCCCAGGCTGTGCTCATCGAGGGTGGCCCGGGGGGGTGCCCAGGCTGTGCCATAGGGGATGCCCAGGCTGTGCCCATCGAGGGCGGCCCCGGGGGGGTGCCCAGGCTGTGCCCTGGGGGATGCCCAGGCTGTGCCCATCGAGGGTGGCCTCGGGGGGGGTGCCCAGGCTGTGCCATGGGGGGTGCCCAGGCTGTGCCCATCGAGGGTGGCCTCGGGGGTTGCCCAGGCTGTACCTTGGGGGGTGCCCAGGCTGTGCCCATCGAGGGTGGTGCGGAGGGGTGCCCAGGCTGTGCCATAGGGGATGCCCAGGCTGTGCCCATCGAGAGTGGCCCGGGGGGGGTGCCCAGGCTGTGCCCCGGGGGATGCCCAGGCTGTGCCCATCGAGGGTGGCCCCGGGGGATGGCCGGATCGTGCGCAGCTGAGCCGTGCCCCGGGGGTGTGCCCGGGCCGTGCCCAGGCTGAGGCTGGCACCGCGCAGGTGGTGACGCTGTGGTACCGGGCGCCGGATGGTGCTGCTGCAGGCCTCCTATGCCTCCCCCGTGGACCTCTGGAGCGTTGGCTGCATCTTCGCTGAGATGTACCGCAGGAAGTGAGCTCGGCGGGGACCGGGACGGGGCTGGGGACAGCGACAGGGCTGGGGACAGGGCACAGGGACAGGGCTGGGGATGGCTGGGGACAGGGATAGGGACAGGGGGCAGGGCAGGGACAGGGTTGGGGACAGGGATAGGGACAGGGGGCAGGGCAGGGACAGGGTTGGGGACAGGGACAGGGCTGGGGACAGGGAGAGGGGACAGAGGGGACAGGGACAGGGCTGGGGGCAGGGACAGGGCTGGGGACAGCTGGGGACAGGGGACATGGCACAGGGGGCAGGGACAGGGATGGGGACAGGGACAGGGATAGTGATATGGCACAGGGCACAGGGACAGGGACAGGGACAGGCCTGGGGGCAGGGCTGGGGACAAAGGACAGGGACAGGGCTGGGGACAGGGATAGGGACAGGGGGCAGGGCAGGGAGAGGGTTGGGGACAGGTGAGGACAGGGCTGGGGACAGGGGACAGGGACAGGGCTGGGGACAGGGATGGGGACAGGACAGAGGACAGGGCACAAGGGACAGAGGCAGGGGATGGGGACAGGGCTCCATGGGTGGCCAGAGTAGCACGGAGGGGGACAGGGCTGGGGACAGCGACAGGGACAGGGCTGGGGGCAGGGCCGGGGATATGGCACAGGGGGACAGGGGCGGGGACAGGGGACAGGGCTGGGGAGAGCTGGGGACAGGGATGGGGACAGGGATGGGGACAGGGCTGGGGGCAGGGCTGGCGACAGGGCACAAGGGACAGAGGCAGGGGGATATGGGGGGACAGGGCACAGGGGTGGGGGAGAGCTGGGGACAGGGACAGGGACAGGGCTGGAGGCAGGGGCAGGGACAGAGCTGGGGGCAGGGTTGGGGACAGCTTGGGGCAGGGTTGGGGACAGGGACAGGGCTG
>NW_027145402.1:0-21756 GCF_026170545.1 Melanerpes formicivorus | reverse complement strand
GAGGCTGTTTGAGTTGGTTTATAAGAGAATGACAAAGGGAAAGAGGGAGGTAAGGTGGTGGTGAAAGGAAGGGAATGTTTCCAGGAATGGGGAAACCTGTGCCCCTGTGTCCCTGGAACAGCAGCATGGCAAGGGGAGGCCAGGCACACAGACACATTTCTCTCCCATTTGAAGTCCAGCTGTCCTGCCCCTTGAGCAAAAACTGGAGGAGCTGGGAGATGCCTGCTTTAACTGGCAGGGGTGGAAAGAGTCTGCAACAGCCTGGCTGGCAGGGCAGTCTGGCTTGCATGGGAAGCACTTCCCAGGCCTGGAAGCTCAGCTCCTGCCCTTCTGCTCTCACTCTCCAACCCTCTATCACAGTGCTACTGGCTGCTTTGAGTTGGGGGCGGACATCAGGGTCACTGCCCACTGACAGAAGCTTCTCAGGAGCCCCAGATCGGGACAACATCTCCCAAGCCCAGGGAGAGATGACAGAGTCAAGCCAGCAAGAGGTGACGGTGAGGAGATAAGGAAGAGGGCTGGAGCAGTGGGATGCCCAGATAAGGAGGAGAAAGCTGCTGAGTGAAATCCCAACAATTCTCAGAGGAAGAAAAGGAGGGAAAGTCACAGCATCCTGGTTCCCACCAGCTCACAAGGGGTGGATAAGGCACAAACAGCTCTTGGATAGAGCAGGAGGTGTTGTGGGGCATCACAGCTACTTAGAGAATCAACTCTGCCCCTTTGGATATTGAAACCATGTAGTCCTGTGTGGAAAGGCATTCCTTTGCTAGGTCCAGTTTGAGGCAAGGGAGGTGTCTCACCATGGCCTGCAGCTACCCTGCTCTGGCACCAGTGGAATGCAAAGAACCAATAATAGCCAGAGAGGATAAGTTTCTGCTGTAAGAGTCTGACAGAGCCCTTCTGAAAGATGCTGCCCAGCACAGACTGGAGATGTGCTTGCTGGTAAATTGCAGAATGAGGAAGACTGGGACTGACTCCTGGTGCTGCTCTGCTTTGTGTATGCAGGCACTCAAGGAAAGTGCATCATAGAATCATAGAATTAATAAGCCTGGAAAAGACCTCAAGGATCATCAAGTCCAACCTAGCACCCAGCACCTCATGGCTACTAAACCATGGCACCAAGTGCCACTTCCAATCCCCTCTTGAACACCTCCAGGGATGGGGACTCCACCACCTCCCTGGGCAGCACATTCCAATGGCTAACAACTCTCTCTGGGAAGAACTTTCTCCTCACCTCCAGCCTGGCACAGCTTGAGACTGTGTCCTCTTGTTCTGGTGCTGGTTGCCTGGGAGAAGAGACCAACCCCCTCCTGGCTGCAACCTCCCTTCAGGGAGTTGTAGACAGCAATAAGGGTTCCCCTGAGCCTCCTCTTCTCCAGACTAAACAACCCCAGCTCCTTCAGCCTCTCCTCATCAGAATGAGCTCCCATCCAAACCCAGGCCTGCTTGCTGCCACTTGTTTACTTAAAAGCAAGGCTTTGCAGAAACTGACCCTCTTGCCTCCTCATCACTGTCCTCTCCTTGTTCTACAAGGTTTCCCCAGGCATACACAGGCTTCTGCTGTGGCTGATCCAGCTTGCCCCCTAACTGGGAAGCCATTCAGAGAACCATGGAATCATGGAATGGTTTGAGCTGAAAGGGATCATCTGGTCCAAACCCCTGCAGCCAGCAGGGACAACTTCAATTACAGCAGCTTGATCAGAGCCCCAGACAACCTGACCTTGATTGTTTCCATGGATGGGGCATCCACCACCTCTCTGGGCAACCTGGGCCAGGGTCTCACCACTTCCAGCATAAACTAATTTCTTCCTTAGATCTAGTCTGAATTTCCTTCTTCTAGTTGAAAACCATCACCCCTTGTCCTTTTACCTGCTACAAATTCCATCCCCTTCTTTCCAATTGATCCCTTCTGCTCCAACCTTCCCTTCCCTGCTGCTGCTCTTTCTCAGCTCTCCAGCTAATGGAGCAGCATCCCTCCAGCATAATGCTGGCAGGTCTTAGCAGGTGGTTTGTGGTGGTGCTTGTTGCAGGCTTGAGCCCTGGGGCAGCACTGGGGCTGTCTCTCATGCCCTTTACATGAGGGGTTTGGGTGGTTCTGGAAATACTGGGTAAGGGATGGGCACAAGTGCTGCAAGAGGAGAGAGCACAGCCCCCTGCTGCTCCCTGACCTGCTCTTGCTTTCTGCCTCAGCAAACTCTCATCCTTGTTCAGCTCCCAAAGGAGTGCCTGGAGTCATCATCATCCACATACATCTTCCACCTGGACGAGCAGGGCTGGATGGAACCAGCCTTCCCCCAGCATTCAGCACTGGGCAGAGCAGCAGGTCCCAGCAGCAAGTTCCTCTGCCCTAGCACTCTCCTCCCTGGCTGGGAGCCCTGGGATGAATAGTAGCCTCCAGCTCCCAGGCAGCCACTGTGATTTGAATATATATAGAATATGTATATTAAATAGGCAGGGTGGTGTCAGGGAGATGGCACAGGAGGCAGAGCAGGGCAGGGTGACACTGGCTTAGCCTCATTGCCACCTCTGCAGCAGAGGATCCTGCCAGGAGATGCTGCCTTTCTCGGGATGCAGGGAGTAGCCTCCTGGTCAACCAGAAGGAGGACCCTGAGGGTTGGAGGACAAGGTGGGATGTAGCTACAGAGGAGAAGGAGAGGTTTGTGCAACAAGAGGCAGGAGGCTGCTGGTGGTCAGAGGGGCAGCTAATGGTTTGTTAAGAGGGAAAGGGGTCAGGAAGGCATCATCAAGCCCCGGCGCTATTATGCCACATATCCAGTTCTGGCTCTTCCGGACACAACTCATCTCTCTCCAGGGTAATGCAGGCAGCCTCCTGCACCTGATCCCTGCATTAACACTGTCACAGGCTGATGGTATTATCAAGTGAAGCGTAGCTTCTGGAGGAGACAAGTTTAACCCTTCTCATGCCAGCAGTGGAGGGAGGACGGGCCCAGGGCCATGTTGAACAACAGGTGAAAGGGGACCCTCTGAAGATCAGCTGGGTTTGCACAGAGAAATGATTAGGGATTGAGAAGGAGAGGGAGTGGAAAGGCAAGGTAGACCACGATGGATACAAACTGATGTCAAAGCTGAAAGTGTCTCTAATATTTGTGTCTGCACGCTGGTCCCCCAGATATCTCCTAAAGGATCAGGTTGGCTGAGTCTTTGCTCTCCAAATGGATCATTCCCAGCAAAATCAAGCTGCTGCCAGCTCTTCTCCTTCCTGGTGCTAAACAGAGACATGAAACAACAACATCAATGCAATTCCATCCTCATGGTGATGCCACAATCACCTGCAGCCACAGCAGGCACAGCCACAGCTTCGGTCCTGCAGCAATCCCTGACTCCCACGTTGTGTCTGGAATCACACACCTGAGCAAGGCAGGACTTCCCAGATGCCAAGATGATGTGTGCACAGCTCTCTGCAGGCTGGATTTGGTGGATTTGGGATCAGAGCCATGCAAAAGCCTTCCAGCAGCTGAGTTTCCCCTGTCCCTCCCTCCCCACAGGCCGGTCCTTTGGTGGTCCTCCCAAGTTCTACCTCTCTCCCACAAAATGTAGCCCATGATTCTTCAGCCACTGGGTCCTTCCCTACCTCCTCAAGGGGCAGAAGCCCCCTACACTCCCATGCAGGATCGTGGGGGGATGAAAAAAAAAGGGTCACTGAGATGCTGGAAAAGCTCAAACCGTTCCAGGCAGCACCATGCTGAGCTCCTCTGCACAGCCCTCTCTGCACCATCCATACCGATCACCCTCCAGCACCGCTCCTGCCTCCCCAGGGAGCCCACTCCAGCTCTCAGATGTGCCTGGAAGGTTTAAAATGGCTCTGTTGAGATCTCCAGGATAAGGAAAGCAGGAGGAGGTGAGTGGCTCATCTCGAGGAGCCAAGCAGCTGATTTAATTCCACCTTCCCCTTGGGATCGTTGTTTGATTTGAGGTGGGAACAGGTAACTACGGCACGGAATTACAGCGGGTGCCAAAGCACGTGCCAGGGCTGTGTTCTGGAGGCAGCCTCATCTTCCAGCCTCTTCATTCTCAATCCTTACCAGCTCCAGAGGCAGCAGCTCCAAACCCTTTTAAATTCCTGTCCTCTCTCTCTCTCTCTCTCTCCTTGATTTCCCTCTCGTCCTGCATGCTGAAGTCTGCAAACAACTCACTTAAAGCCGTCCCTCCGCTGTCCATTAAGCTTTTAACACTTGCTGCACTTCCCAGCAACGATGCAGATTATGTTACAGCTCCTGAAATGTTGCTTTTTATTATTGATCCTACATATAGACATAAAAAAACCAACCCCACGCCCAGGCCCATGCATATATTGATAGAGATATTGATAGCCAGCAAGTGGTTCCCGTAGCTGGAAGGTAGTGGAGATTGATTGCTCTTAACTGGGGCATCTTTGCCAGCATGAAAACACAGAAGCCAAATGCAAGGGCAGTTTCATAAGCATTAGCTTAGGAATCAAGAGGCCTTTCCCCAAGGGCTGAGATGATAGAGTAGTTCCTCTGAAACACAGCCTATATGGAGAGGTCTGGAAGTAGTTTCATGGCTTTGGAAGATCAGTAAGGCGTGTTGGGTGCCTGGGAGCTGGCTGGGACCTGGCTAGGGACCAGCCTGCCATTCTCCAGCAGGCTGAGGTTTTGGGGGATTGGTGTCTTCTCCCAAGGAGCAAGCAATAGGACAAGAGCAAATGGCCTGAAGTTGCACGAGAGGAGGTTTAGCTTGGACATTAGGAAGGATTTCTTCTGCATGAAAGTGCCTGGAGTCACCAAGCAGCTGGGAGAGTGTAGGTCTGGCTACTGACGCCCCTCAGCTTGTACAAAGTGAGGTCTTCCTCAGCCCAGCTTCTGTGGAACAGTTTTTCTTGGACCATCCTCATTTTCCAGTCTCTTTAGTCGAGCTCAGGTCCTCAGCTCTCCTGCTCGGTGCCCTGAGCACTGGCTTCAGGTTAAAGAAAAACAGTGGACACTTACTCGAGGTTTACCCTGAGCTTGCTTTCAGAGAATCACAGAGTGCTTTGTAAGAGACATTTAAAGGTCATCTACTCCAGCCTGCCTTCAGAGAGCAGGGACATCTTCAACTAGAATAGTTTTGTGTGGAAGAGACCTTTGAGATCATCAGGTCCAACCCTCAGTCCAACACAGCCAGGTCACCACTAAACCACATCCCTCGGCACCACATCTGCACAACTTTGAAAGCCCTCTGGGGATGGGGGCTCCACCACTGCCCTGGGCAGCCTGTTCCAGCCTGACAGCCCTTTTGGGGAAGAAATTGTTCCTCATGTCCACCCTAAACCTCCCCTGGGCAACCTGAGGTCATTTCCTCTTGTCCTATCACTTAGCCCTTGGAAGAAGAGTGAACCCCACCTCACTCCTGCCTCCCTACAGGGAGTCAGTGAGAGCAAAAAGGTCTCCCCTCAGCCTCCTTTTTTCTAGGCTCAACAACCCTAGTTCCACTCCTCACAAGACTTGAGCTCTACACCCTTCCTTGCCCTTCTCTGGACCTGTTCCATCACATCGATGTCTCTTGTAGTGAGGGGCCCAAAACTGAACAGGATTCGAGGTGTGGCCTCACCAATGATGAGCACAGGGGGATGATGACTGCTGTAGTCCTACTGGGCACAGCATTGTTGATACAAGCCAGGATGCTGTTGGTCTCACTCTGGTTTGTATCCCAACATCTCTAGCCAACAGCATGGGGGGAAAGAATTGTGCCCCTACAAAAGGAGGGAAGCATGTGAGGAGGCCATGCCTCTCATTAGTGAGCTCATGGAGAGCTCACTAGATAGTCTCTAAAGATGAGGAATCACAGACCTTGGTCCAACTCCCTAATTGAGGCAGGAACCCTTCTGCAGCACAGATGATGAGTGGGGCAACAGCAGGAGCAGATCACAGTCCCCAAGTAATGGACCTCAACAAAGGGAAGGTGAGGGTGCTCCTCACCCCTCCCTGCTCTTCTCCATCTCATTCCTCACATCTCAAACACATTAGTGCAAGGTAATTATGAAAGATCAAAGGCAGACATTTGCAAAGGTTGCACAGGTAATGAAGCCCAGAAATCTGCTCAGAGAGAGGCTGTGCCTTTGTGCAGGGCTCTCAAGGAGAGCTCTGTGAAGCCCTGATGAAACTATCTGACTGTGCTTCAGAGCCAGTGTTGCTGCGATTCACTTAAAGCTTGACCCACTTTTATTCTCCATATTGGCATATTTTATCTTTGCAGAAGTTGAGGATAATTGAGCAGACCCAGCAAAACTGCAGCAAATGCTTTGTTTGAGCCCAGTCTCTCTTGTTTTGTTTTCAGGGCAAAAGCACTTGGCAGGATTGTTCTTGCCCTGGAATGAGAAATGGGGGAGGATGGGCATGTGCATGGCAACATGTGAGCACAGGCACGGGGGGGGTGTGAGTGTGCTCATGGGAGGGACCTGCCCAAAGCCAAGGTGGCCATGAATCACCCACAAGGTAGCCACGTCCAGGAGCCAGCTGTGTCCATGAGTTTGGGGTGCCTGGGAGGCACCTGTGTGTGAGGCAGTTGTACCCAGCAGCCAGCTGTGCCCACACAGCACAGGTGGCAGCTTCTTGGGTCTTCTGCCTCTTCCTGAGAGAAGAAGACCTAGCCAGGAGTGAGTTTTGCCCTGAGTTAGTGACTTCCCAACAGAAATTCCACATCCCAGCTCATCCAGCAGCTTGAATGGGCATCGCCTGGCAGCTGGAGTGGCAGGAGAGAGGAGTGGCCTTGCTGTGTGGTGCCTTCACTGAGCTCCTGCTTGCAGTAAGGGATTTATTGCACACCTTCAACATCAGCTGCACCAGAAATGACTGAAGAGGAGCAATGAGCCATGTTCAGTGGGAGGAAGGCTCAGCACAGCACTGCTTTATCCATATGGGACGTGCAGCTCCACTCATCTGGTTATTTGACCTTCAGGGCATCAAAGGGAAGAATGTTTTTAACCTAATAAAACTATCCTTTGGTGTGGAAAACACACTGAGTAGAAACTGACTGGTGTGCAGGTGAGTGGGGGAGAACTGCAGGAGAGCATTTGGAGGACACAGGGAGGAGCTCACTTAGACCTCAGACAGGCAAATGCATCAGGAAGAGAAAATCAAGGGCACAGCTGGGATGGTTTACTAATGTTGGTTGTTTTCCCATGAAGATCCTGGAGTGAGATTAACCCTGGAAGGGAGCAAAGTGACAGGTGAGAGGGACTGTCCATGTGCTTTGCACCTCTGGGTTAGTGTTCCTATCAAGGACATGCTCTGGGAACTGCAGCATCTTCAGAATCATAGAACAGAATCAAGGAATTGTTTGGTTGGAAGAGACCTTTCAGATCAGCCAGTAAAGAGGAGAAAGGAGGAGAAAGGAGGAGAAAGGAGGAGAAGGAGGAGAAGGAGAAGGAGGAGAAGGAGGAGAAAGAAGAGAGAGAAGAGAAGGAGGAGAAGGAGAGGGAGAGGGAGAGGGAGAGGGAGAAGGGGAAGGGGAAGGGGAAGGGGAAGGGGAAGGGGAAGGGGAAGGCGAAGGGGAAGGGGAAGGGGAAGGGGAAGGGGAAGGGGAAGGGGAAGGGGAAGGGGAAGGGGAAGGGGAAGGGGAAGGGGAAGGGGAAGGGGAAGGAGAAGGAGAAGGAGAAGGAGAAGGAGAAGGAGAAGGAGAAGGAGAAGGAGAAGGAGAAGGAGAAGGAGAAGGAGAAGGAGAAGGAGAAGGAGAAGGAGAAGGAGAAGGAGAAGGAGAAGGAGAAGGAGAAGGAGAAGGAGAAGGAGAAGGAGAAGGAGAAGGAGAAGGAGAAGGAGAAGGAGAGCTCCATGTCAGCTTCTGTCTGCCTCAGCCTGAAACTTCCCCTCACCCCTGGCACCTTCCTGGTGCTGTTTGCTCCCCAGACAATCCAGGGAACCCCTCTCCATCGGGACTGGTGATCTCTCAAGTAGAGGATGAGCTCCCAGGGCTGAATGGTGTTGCCATGGCACCACAACGCTCCCTGAAACGCCCTGCCAAGGAGCCGGGGCGATGCTAACCGAGCCCGGCACGTGCTGGCAGCTGCCAGGCTGAGCCCGGTGTAGCCTCAGCTCAAGCCCTGGGATGTCAGCAGCAGAGAAGAGCAGGCCAGGGTTTGCCCTTGGTCCCCTCTTCCTCACACAGTTACAGCCCTCTGCAAGGAGCAGAGCTGGCTGCTGCCGGGGCTGCTGCTTTCGAGAGGATTTAGCCTCGGCAAAGTAAACACGGAGGCAGTCGCTGCACACCTTGTAATTACACTGCTCCACTCTGCAATTATTACATTCTCCAAGCTACAGCTGCTTCCTTCTCATTAGCAGGTTAAGAAACTTCTCCTGATAGTAACGTGGCATTAACCCTGTAATTAAGAGGCAGACCACCCAGCTCTGGGCTGCTGAGAGGGGCTTCTCCCAGCGTGCAGCAGCCCTGCCTCAGCTCAGAGGTGGCTTTCCATGACGTGGAGCCACTTTTCCACTGGTTGCCCTGCTCTCCCCCCCCCCCCCCCCCCTTAGATGTTTTTATTTCAATGGCATGCCAGCAGCATCCTCAGCAGCATGCCACCGTGGAGGAGGTGAGCTGAGTGCTCTGCAAGGGGGATGTGCTGAGCCCTGTGTTTTGGTGGGCACGGAGCTCCCCCAGGCACCTTGCTCCCAGCTCCCAGCTGATGGGTTTTGAGTTTCCTATTTGCAAGCAGGGATGTCTCTAGATTCTCTAAAGCCTGCCTGCTGTGACCCTGCAGCCGCTGGTCAGCAGCCATTGGGTCAGATCACAGAATCATAGAATCAATAAGGTTGGAAAAGACCTCAAAGATCACCAAGTCCAACCTGGCACCCAAGATCCTTCTGCCTGTGTCTCCATCAGGACAAGAGATTACAAGTTTCTGAAAGGTGGGGACATGGGATCACAGAACTACAGAACCTTTGGGGCTGAAAGAGACTTTCAAGATCATCGAGTCCAAATGGAACCCAGCACTGCCAAGTCACCACTAAAACATCTCACCATATCTACACAGCTTTGAAAGCCCTCTGGGGCTGGGGGCTCCACCACCAGCCTGAGCAGCTTCTTCCAGGGCTTGGCAACCCTTTTGGGAAAGAAATTGTTCCTCATGTTCCACCTGAACCTCCTCTGGCACAACAACATCTCTTATCTCATTCCTTGGGAGAAAAGACCAACCCCCACCTCACTGCAACCTCCTTTCAGGGGGTTGTAGAGGGTGAGAAGGTCTCCCCTGAGCCTCCTTTTCTCCAAAATAATCAACCTCAGTTCCCTCAGCCACTCCTCACAAGATTTGTGCTCCAGAGCCTTCACCAGAGGAGTCCCAGATTCCCTACACCACCCAAAGCAGTTCCAGGAGGGCCGTGGCAGTTCCCAGCCATGGCCCTGCGATGCCCACCCATTTCCATCCCCAGGCTGCAGCACACACATGCAGGCAGCAGCACCCTGGCCAACATCCCTGCACAGAGTGGAGCTGCTGAGACACCTCAAGGCTTGTGGCTGAGCATCTTGTCTTTAAGAGACACATCTAGAGAGGGCAAGGTACAAGGGCTGAGCCACAGAGCAGTTTAAACCCCGATCACAGTATCACAGTATCACTTAGGTTGGAAAGGACCTCGAGGATCATCGAGTCCAACCTGACACCGCAGACCCCATGACTAGACCATGGCACCAAGTGCCACGTCCAATCTCCCCTTGAACGTCTCCAGGGTCGATGACTCAACCACCTCCCTGGGCAACCCATTCCAATGCCGAATGACTCGCTCGGTGAAGAACTTCCTCCTCACCTCGAGTCTGAACCTCCCCTGGCGCAGCTTGAGACTGTGTCCCCTTGTTCTGGTGCTGGTTGCCTGGGAGAAGAGGCCAACTCCCTCCTGGCTACAACCACCCTTCAGGTAGTTGTAGAGGGCAATGAGGTCACCCCTGAGCCTCCTCTTCTCCAGGCTAAACAATCCCAGCTCCCTCAGCCTCTCCTCATAGGGCTTGTGTTCAAGGCCTCTCACCAGCCTTGTTGCCCTTCTCTGGACACGCTCAAGTGTCTCAATGTCCTTCTTAAACTGAGGGGCCCAGAACTGGACACAGTACTCAAGGTGTGGCCTAACCAGAGCAGAGTACAGGGGCACTATGACCTCCCTGCTCCTGCTGGCCACACTATTCCTAATGCAGGCCAGAATGCTATTGGCCCTCCTGGCCACCTGAGCACACTGCTGGCTCATATTCAGGTGGCTGTCGATCAGCACACCCAGGTCCCTCTCCGTCTGGGAGCTCTCCAGCCACTCCGACCCCAGCCTGTAGCTCTGCATGGGATTGCCATAGCCAAAGTGCAGCACTCGGCACTTGGACTTGTTGAAAGCCATCCCATTGGACTCATGAATCTCCTCAGCCAAGGTCACCTGTAATTGGTTGATGAGGAAAGGGCACTCCTCAGCCCAAGAAATTCAGAGCATCACCTCACCCTCATGTCATTTTGTGACACTCTGGCCAGTGTAGTGTACTTGGGAAGGCCTTAGCTGCTACTGCTGGCATAACTTGACACCTTTAATTACAGGAAGCTGAGCTGGGCTGCAGATACAGCAGCATAGCTGGAGTGGGAGCCTATCTGTGCAATCAAATCTGCCCCCAGAGCACCGGGCAGGGTCCCTGTTCAGCGGGGAGCAGCCGAGATCCTCCTGCCCTGCAGCAGGAGCGGGAGCTTGAGCTGCTGCACTCATTTAGCTGCCTCCTGCAGTTGCTTTCTTTCGGCTCAAGGAATAAATCTGGGAACAGCTTTACCTGCTAAAGCAGTCTGCAAAATAAAAAGGGATGGAGCAAACATATTTAAGCTCTTGCTGTGCTTGCCAGGAGCAGCAGAACCTGCCTCTGCGAGCAGAGCTCTGCGAGCTGAGGGGAAAAAACAAACCTTTCCCAGGCAGGAGAGTCAGGAGGTCCACATCCTGATGTTCACCTTGGCTGGGCTGGAGCCCTGTTGGGCTTCACACCTTGGATCAGCACAGCAGGAGGAGAGCAAACGCGGCAGCAGGGTAAGCTGCCAGTGACGCAGTGCCCTGAACACTCTGCGTTTGACCACTGCTTTCAGTACCTCAGCCTGAAACTGGGGCCGAGGTATTGAAGCTATGAACCTCCTCACCCAGAGGACCCAGGGCCAGGAGCCAAAGGCTGTTGCCCAGTGCTGGAAAAGCAGAAATAAGTGCAATAAATGCACCTGGATTTCTTTTCAGCTTCACCTGCAAAAATCAGTGGCTCCAGGCACTCTCTGAAGCATGACCCCAGAAAGGATGGAGAGACTCCTGGGCCAGGGGGTCCACCAATCTCCCTCACACCTCCCCCTTCACCTGAGGGAAGGAGCCCAGCCCATACCCTTGGGCACAGCCCAGAGCACGGGGAAAGCTCGGGGCAGGAGTCCAGTACCCATGGAGCTGGGGGACAGCCAGCAGCACTTACCATGGCAGTCCCCAAGCTGTGCCAGGGTGGGATGTGGGGGGTGTGATGCTGACAGTGCTTGCTGCAGAAGCTCCCTCTCTAATGGGACATTTCCCCTGTTATCCCAACAGCTCTGGTTTCCAGGAAGTTTATCACCCACCTAAAAATCGATGACAAGCCTGGGTGACCCCCTGACCGGGAAGCATAAATTGGCTCTAATGATCACAGCACCTCATGGGGCACTGGGTGCTCCTGCCGGGGCCCCGAGCTGGCAGCAGCCCTGCCCTCTGACCCTGCTGCATTTCTCTTGGTTTAGGGCTTCTCTCCCTACCCCAGACTGCAGTTCCAGGTCAGTCATTCTCTATCCAAGCTTCCCCAGCACATCTGGCACCACTGAGAACAGTGCCAGGGTGCTGCTGGTGGCACAGCCCCTGCCAGGCAGAGCAGAGGGGTGAGGGGAAAGCCAGACCATTAACGTCCTGTCTGATGCATTTCTCTTGGTTTAGGGCTTTTCTCCCTATCCCAGACTGCAATTCCAGATCTGTCCTTCTCTCTCCAAGCCTCCCTGACACATCTGCTGCTGCTGGTGGCACAGCCCCTGCCAGGCAGAGCAGAGAGGTGCGGGGAAAGCCAGACCATTACAGTCCTGTCTCCCCCTCCTGGGTCTTATTTCCAGCCCTCAGAAACACTGCTCAGTTTCTTTGTCTTCAGCCAGCCCATCCTTAAGATGAGGGTAAAGGACACCCCTCACAGGCATGTGTAATTAAAGATGCTTGAGGAGCCTCAGATAAATAAAGAGGGGCCACAAAAGCATGGAAATATTCCGAGGAGTGATGGGTGCCCAGGCAGGTTCCCGGGGGAGACCCAGGGGAATGCTGTGGTTTCTCCCCCATCTCCTTCCCAAGCCCTTGGCATTTGTTTAGCCCCAGGCTCTCTCCAAGGTAAACGGGGGCCATCAGACCCTGCCACCTCTTCCCACTCCAGTTGCCAGGGGCTGCTGAGTGCTCTGGCAGTCGAGCAGCCCTTGAAAGGCTCCTTTCACTGTAATTAGACATGTAAAAATGAAAAACCCAAGGAAAAGAATTTATGCATCTTCTAATAGCCCTCAAGTGTCCATCCAGCCACAGCCTCTTTTATTTCTTCCTTTCTTTCTTTCTTTCTTTTCTTTTTTTTTCTTTTCCCTAGGCTTTTATTTGGAGAGTTGCTATAATTTATGTCATGCAATTAGGTTTTTGTCTGCAGGCTCTGGGAGGGAGTATGAGTGTGGAGCAGGAGAAGGAGCCCAGAGCCTGGTGAACAGACAGGGAAGAGGCAGAGGCTTCAGCATGGGCATCTCTGCTCGTCCCAGAGAGCCAACTGCTCTGCCCTGGGGGGAATCTCAGAACCAGGATTCACCCCAGCAAAGGAATGCCCAGAAAATGGGGCTGAAGCAGTCCAAAAGTATGGACCAGAAGAATGACAAAACACAGGGGGGAGGGTGTGTGAGTGAAAAATCCCTCAATGGCATGGAGTCCTGATGGGAATTGTGCCCATTCCTGCAGAAAACTGGCAGAGGAGGGTGGTGGTGGTGGGTATCGGGTGGGGTTAAAGCCACATCCTCCAGCAGTTGCTAAGTAACAGTGTCCTGTCCTCAGCATCACCATCCTCAGCATCACCCATCTGCTGGAGCAGAGCGTCAGGCGGGGATCAATCCTGCCTGCTCAGCTGGGATTGAGCAGCTCACCCCTGTGCGGGGGAGGGGAGGGGGAAGAGGGACCTGCTGGGGAAGGAATTGGTGAGAACATCAGAGAGCGCCTGGGGCTGAGCCATCACTCCTGCTGGGGAAGGGCTGTCAGAAGCAAGGGGTTGTTTCTCTCCTCATTCCTCCAGACAGGCTCCTCCAAACACAACAAGGCTGTGTTTTTCAGCCCGCATGCAGCAGGATAAAGCCAGCAGATTGAGCCAAGCAGAGAGCAGAACACGCTTCCTGTGCCTATTTGCTTAAAGCCATGTGAAATTTGGCTGCAGAAACACCCACGACCCACTGGCTCTGGCTCTGCACAGCACAGCCCTTCAGCTTGAACGCCCCAAAGAGGGGGTTTAGCTCAGTGTCCACTGTATGCCCATTTCATTGCCTGTGGCCTCAGCATTTGCAGGCCAAGCTGGCCACGTTCCACTTCCCCCAGGCCCTCGATGCCTGGCATCTGCCACAAATCCTCACGGCCACAGAGAGCTAGAGAAGGTGGCCATGGCCTCCTGCTTGCCTGGGGCTGCCTGCTGGGGAGGCTGGAGGAGATTTAACAAGCAGAGGTGGAAAAAAACCCCCAGGAACAGTCAGAAAGCGTGCTGCCAAAACCTGCACCGTCAGCAAATGCTGTATCTGGGGTATCAGCAAAAGTAATCACAGCCCAGATTGTGCCGGGCAAGGCAGATCCCAGGGTGCAGGAGGCCCCTTATCTCCCCTAGACCTGCTGAGTGACTGAACAAACACAGGCCCCTGCTTCCCCCCCTCCCCAACAGCAAGTTCCTCCCTGCAGCCAGAGCTTGATTTTCCTGCAGGACTGTCTCCTCCGAAGCCAGGTCCAAGCCCCCGTTCCCAGCACAAGGAGGTGCAGGCAGCTGCTCCGAGCCCAAGCAGATGTGAGAGCCAGATGATGCTCCCTGCTCCGGTCTCGCTGTCGTCTCTCCCGTCAGAGGAGGAACATCACCTAATCCGACAGGCAGATGGTGCGGCAGGACCGCCCCCGTGCTCAGCCTGCCACCTCCGGCGGGGTCCCCTGCCCTTCTCACCGGCCACCGGCGCTTGAGGGCAGGCCAGAGGGCCCGTACTGGAGATGCAAGGTCTGGGTGTAAATGCCAAACTGCGTTCAAAGATCCTTCTGACAAGGAGGGCAGAGGAGATCAACGCCGCTCCCGGGCAGCTCTGCCGCTGCGGGGGGCGGAGGGGGAACCGCGGCGCCTCCCGGGGGTCCAATCCGGGGGAGGGAAACATTTTAGCAAAGCAGAAATTGGGTCAAATCCCCTTGATTGTCAGAGTAAATGGGACAGTGTGTACCTTTTATTTACCTTCCTACAGGGCAAATGTAGTGAGCATGTAATAAATCATTTCTGCAGCTGCTGGGCAAGCCTCCTGCTGCAAAGCCAGCAAAATTCATGCATGCTAAACCTGCCCTAATTACAGCTCCTGCTCTGCTCTCACTCCTCCCAGCTCCTTCTTCCACATCCACTTCCTTGCTTGTCACTCTCTCTGTCTTGCTCCTCCTTTTCTCCATCTGCTGCTTCCTTCCCCTTTACTATTTACAGAGGGCTTCCCTGGTTATTGTCAACTCCACTCCTGCCCTTGGGAACGTGTGCTTGAGCTCCAGCATGGGTAACGTCAGCTGGGATCTAAGTGACCACCAGCGGCCAGGATCCAATGGTTTGGAAACTTCTTGGGTCCCTTTGGGAGCTCAAAGTCTGGCTGATGCATCCAGGCCTTCTCTGTGGCTGTCTCACTCAAGGATTCCTGAGGAAACTCTCTGCTTCTTTGGAATGGCAGCAGGGTGGGGAAGGAGCTCCTCAGGAGGTGACCTCTGATGGGGAAGGAGCTCCTCAGGAGGTGACCTCTGATGGGGAAGGAGCTCCTCAGAAGGTGACCTCTGATGGGAAAGGAGCTCCTCAGGAGTTGACTTCTGATGGGGAAGGAGCTCCTCAGAAGGTGACCTCTGATGGGGAAGGAGCTCCTCAGGAGTTGACCTCTGATGGGGAAGGAGCTCCTCAGAAGGTGACCTCTGATGGGGAAGGAGCTCCTCAGAAGGTGACCTCTGATGGGGAAGGAGCTCCTCAGGAGGTGACCTCTGATGGGGAAGGAGCTCCTCAGAAGGTGACCTCTGATGGGAAAGGAGCTCCTCAGGAGGTGACCTCTGATGGGGAAGGAGCTCCTCTGGAGGTGACCTCTGATGGGGAAGGAGCTCCTCAGGAGGTGACCTCTGATGGGGAAGGAGCTCCTCTGGAGGTGACCTCTGATGGGGAAGGAGCTCCTCTGGAGGTGGCATCCCGTGGGGAAGGAGCTCTTCAGGAGGTGGCCTTGCATGGGTGCAGAACCAAATATTGTTGAGACCTGAGGCTTCTCACAGCACTTCAGACATCAGAGCAGCTAAGCTGTGCCATGGGAGAAATGACAATAGGCTTAAATTGCAGCAAAAAAGGATCCAGATTGGTGTTTACAAAAAGCCTTTCAATGGAGAGCAAATCTCTGGAGCAGATTGTCTGGGGCACTGCCAGAATTCCCAGCACTCCCATCTTGTGGGAGCAGCAGATGAATAGATGTTGGGAACCAAGTAGAAGGAGCTGGCCCTGCCCAGGAGAGGGGTGCTGGACAGGAGGGGGGCACCCCCATAGACTCCCAGGACATGGTCCTGAGTCCTTCCTTCTGGGGAAGGCTGATGAGATGGAGCCTGGGTCTGGTTCTCAAACTCAGCTTCTTGAGCAAAGACAAGATGAAAGCAGAGACGCTTAGGAGGTCCTCAAAGCAGTGGGAACAGTCAGAGAGGCAACCACAGGGCATGCTGCTGAGCTCACAGGGAGCACTCACCCCCAGCTCCAGATGGGCTTCCAGCCTGTGGTTCTGGGAAGTGGTACTGGGACACATCCTGGAGCACCCAGGTCATGGCAGCACAGTGGGTCCTAGGCAGCTGAACTGACCAAGGGATGCAGTGAGCATCATTTCATCATCAATGCTTTCTCCAATGGGAGTGCTTCTGCGGACAGGCTGAGGGCCTTTGGTCTCCCAAAGCAGGAGAAGATACCTTTACCCTGCAGACAGCAGGAGGAAGGGAGGTGTGAACTGCCCCTTCAATGCTTACCAATACGTAAAGGGCAGAGGTCGAGAGGACTGGGCCATTCTCAGTGGTGCCCAGCAGCAGGACAAGGGCCAGTAGGCACAAACTGGAACCCAGGAGGTTCCATCTGACCACGAGGAGAAGATTCTTTGATGTGAGGGTGCTGGAGCCCTGGAGCAGGCTGCCCAGGGAAGCTGTGGAGTCTCCTTCCCCGGCGAGATTCCAAAGCCTCCTGGACGTTGCGATCCCAAGCGAACTACAGATGGGTGACCCTGCTGGAGCAAAGGGTTGGACTAGACCTCCAGAGGCCCCTTCCAACCCCCACCAGGCTGGGATTCTGCAGTTCTCTGGTTTCTCTGCCCCCCAGAGCTGCATCTCTCAGCTGTTAACGATGGGAACAGCCGTGCACCATGTGTGTTGGGCCTGCCTCCCGAGCTGCGGGGACCTCGAGGTCCTTAAAATAACCCTGAAGAAACAAACAAACAAACAAACAAACAAATGAACGCCAGAAGCAAAGCCACAACAGGCTTATTCCAGTCATTTTCTCCAGCAGAGCCTATTCAAAGACTGGAGAGAGAGGGAGAGAGGGAGAGAGAGAGGATGACACAGTGGGCCAAGCTAAACAGCCCTGCAACACACTGCAAACAATAGCTTCACAGAGCACGGAGCCAGAGGGAACCGCTGTGGTCATTTGCTCTGATTTGCTGCAGAGCACATGCCATGGCACTTCCCAGAATTCATTGTTTAAAACTAGGCAAAGGCGTGCAGAAAAACATTCCCTCCTGATTCCCACTGTTCCAGGGAGGGTGAATGAGCTGCAGAAGGGCACCAGGGACGCAGGGGGGTGGGGGGTAGAGGGAGGGGAAGGTTCTTCCTTTAATCGGTTTGAGGACACTGTGTGACTGGAGTGGAAACCTCATTGACTGGAAACAGCAGTTGCAGGGAGATGGAAAATGTTTGTAAACTTTGGGCTGAGCCCAGGCTTAGCTGAGCTGGGCACTGCCAGCACAGAGTGCTTGGACTCTTCTTCCTGAGGTTCACCCCGCTGTGTAGGAGGAAGGGGGCAAGTGGAAAATGCCACCACCTAAACCAAGAAGAAAATACCCTGTTGGAGTTGGGGGGGGGGGGGGGGGGGGGTGCCTCCTCCCTGTGCTTGCCTCCATTCTCCATCCCACCTCAGCTGTGATGCCAGCAAATTGGTTTTGTTACACCTTCATGCACAAATGCACTTTAGGATGCATTCAGAAGACTGTGACCAGCAGGTCGAGGGAGGTTTCCCTTCCCCATCTGCTCTGCCTTACTGAGGCCACATCTGCAGTACTGGGTCCAGCTTGGGGGTCCCCAGTTCAAGAGACACAACTACTGGAGAGGGTCCAGAAGAGGCTACAAAGATGCTAAGAGGACTGGAGCATCTCTGTGAGGAGGAAAGGCTGAGAGCCCTGGGGTTGCTTAGCCTGGAGAAGAGCAGCCTGAGGGGGGATCTGCCCGGTGCTAACCAACAGCTGAAATGCAAGGACCAAGAGGATGAGGCCACTCACAGTGGTGGACAGTGACAGGACAAGGGGAAATGGGCACAAACTGGAACCCAGGAGGTTCCACCTGAACATGAGGAATAACTACTTCGCCATGAGGGTGCTGGAGCCCTGGTCTGGGCTGTGCAGGGAGGTTTTGGAATCTCCTTCTTTGGAGAGATTCCAAACCCACCTGGACATTGCCATCCTGGGCAACCTGTTGTGGGTGACCCTGCTTTAGCAGGGAGACTGGGCTAGATGATCCCCAGAGGTCACCTCCAAGCCCCACCAAGTCCGTTTTCTAACCTCTGGTCCACCTGGCAATGCTGGAGAAGGACACTTTATCTGGAAGCAGATTCCCTGCCAAACCATGACGCTGTTTGCCCAGAGATCCATGAATCCAGCTTTGCCCTCACTTCTGGCCTATGACTTAATCCAAACTAAGCTCCAGCCAAAATATTTCCTCAACTGAAGGGGAAGAAGAATTTTTCCTGCACCTTAGGAATCTGGACATTGCTCAGCAGTTCAGGGCTTCTCCACAGCTCCAGCAAGGCCTGGCATGATGAGCTGCTGGAGCCGACACAACCAAATCCCTTCCAGCAGGGCTGAGCAGTGCCCAGGCAGGGGCAAAGCCCTGTGCCATGAGGTGAGCAGTGGGGCTGCAGCCTTACCTGTGCTAGGAGAAGCCAGGAGTGTGTCTGGGTTGCATTTTGGATCTCCTTCTCCTCCTCCTCTGAGCTGCATGTCCTCTGAGCGACGTGTGCTCATCCCCCACCTCCTGCACAGCAGGAGCAGAATTGGGAAAGAAGCCAATTTCCCTTCCAGTGTGCCTGGCTGGATGAAAACGAAGGAAAAGCAAAGAGGAGAAAAATAAAGAACACAGGGCAGCTCTGACAAACCAGAGGATGAAGAGTGGGCAAGAGGAGGGAGGCTGAGGAACAAGGAGGTTATGAGCTGCTGCCAAACCACTGCAACCCCAGCCATGAGATTATACTTGGATGAGGCTCCTGGAAAAACCAGCTGAAGGAGGGAGGCAAATCTGGCCAGGGATTAATGAGCTCTGAAATCCACTTCCACTGACAGTGCCCAGTGGCTGCTGGAGACGACAACCATGCCTGAGTCAATGCGCTGGGAGAGGTGTAGCTACTAATCCAGTGGCAAGGAGCAAGGCAGACAGACAGACGGACGTCGTCCAAACCACGAGACGCTCCCCAAGCCCTTTCCCACCGTGGCTCAGGGACCTGCTGGCCCTCCTGCCCCAGGGCTCAGCTGACCCCAAACTCAGCAGGAAGGGGAATGGGGTGGTTTAAGGCTGGACGAGCAGAGCCAAGAATCTTGCTTAGCAGGAATAACGATGGGCATGAGGCATAACTTCATCCAAAGAAAAAGGTCAGGGTGTGTGTGCATCCATGCATGGACAGGGAGAGGACAAACAGCCTGGCTGAGGTGGGACCTAGGAACTTCTGGTGGAAGAACCCCTCTGCAGTGAGGACAGGCTAAGAGAGCTGGGTTTGCTCAGCCTGCAGAAGGCTCTGGAGAGACCTTATTGTAGTCTTTCAGTCTCAAAGGGGCCTGTAAGAAAGCTGGGGACAGACCTTTTAGTGGGGCCTGTTGTGACAGGACAAGGGGTGGTGGTTTGATCTAAAAGAGGGAGACTTAGGCTCGAAACAAGGAAGTGTTTTACACTGAAGGTGGTGAGACACTGGCCCAGGCTGTCCAGAGAGGTGGTAGATGCCCCATCCCTGGAACCATTGCAGGTCAGGGTACCTGGGGCTCTGAGCAGCCTGAGCTAGTTGAAGATGTCCCTGCTGACTGCAGGGGGTTTGAACAAGGTGACCTTTAGAGGTCCCTTCCAACCAAACCCACCTCTGACTCTGTGATTCTGAGTCCATGATTTTCTGATTCTAGGAAATTGTGTGTTCAAGGTGAGCCACGGGACTCCCTTCTAAGGCTGCAGATGAAGCTTGTGTCACTAGGTATCAGGGAGCCTGGGGTCCTCCAGAGGAAGGGGAGCATGGATGGGATGGGATGGGATGGGATGGGATGGGATGGGATGGGATGGGATGGGATGGGATGGGATGGGATGGGATGGGATGGGATGGGATGGGATGGGATGATCTGGTCCCTTCTGAAGCAGCAGCTCTGGTGGGTTCAGAGACGTGCATGTGAAATTCTCTCTCCCTAGTCACTCCCCAGACTCCACAAGCTCCTGTGCCATCCCAGCCTGGCTGCAGGAGGGTTCCCAGGATCCTGTGAGGACCAAGGGGAGACAAACAGGAGTTATGAGCAGGTTTTGGTGGAGGTCAGCCTCTAGCCAGGAGCTGGCTCTGGCAAGGGAAGAGCCTGCATATGCTGTAGCAACTTCTCAGATAGGGTAAACCATGGCTCAGGAAGGATCCAGCTACTGGGGTGGCTGAACTCAGGAGCTCATGTAAACAGCATTTGAGGACAGGCAGGGCTTGAAAGATGCAAGGGCTAGGTCTAGCAGTAATTCCTCAGCAATAACATCCCTGCAGGGGGAAAAATCTCTTTTATTAAGGGAAAACCACTAAACAGCAGCCCTGGTTTCAGAGAAACAACCATTGAAAGCCCACCACGGCCAAGGAAGCCAAAGGCCTTCCCCACAAGCCCTGGGCTGCTTCCAAGGGGCTGATGGGTGTCAGATGCCCGTCCCGTTTGCAAACACACCAGGCTCTGGGCTTAAAGGCAGCAATTTCTGAGTCTTGGGTAAGAAATGTCAACCTTGGAGCTGCCTTCCTCACCCTGATGAAAGGGAAACAGATCTATTACTATTTTTTCAGCAAATGTTTTTGCTGGCTGCAGGACCTGCTGGCTCTTTACAGGCAAGCGAATATTTGGTTCCATCCAGCTGTTCCTGTGTGCTGGGAGCAGGGGTGAGGTGGGAAACCAGGGCTGGGATGGAGCAGAAGGCCAGGCAGTGACAGGCTGGGGAGCAAAGCCTACCCATCACTGCTCAGGACCCTCCCTGCCCTTCTCACCGAGCTTGTGGCTGCAAACGGAGGCTCTCAGAGCAGAGAGGCAGCAGCAGAGGGGAGCAGGGTGGCTCAGGGCTGAAATCTCCCCACCCTGTCAGCTCATGGAGGTCTCACCATGGACACCCTGCTTCAGCCAAGCTCCAGGCTTGATTGACTCAGGGTGGATGCTGCCCTTTCCTGTCTTGCTGGGGAATAAATGGTATTTGGTAATGGAAACTCATCTGAACTCATTCTTACTACCATTTTTCCCTTGCTGCAAGATCCTTCTGCCCCATGGTGCTCACTTGCATCTTCACTTGTGTGTCACACCCATCACAGAAAAATCTTCTTTGTAAGTGTGGCCACAGCAAAACATGTGACAAGCAGCCCTGACGTGCACAGAGACCTTTAGGACCCACAGTCCTTTCTGAGCTCCTTATTTCATAGATCATGGTGAGGCTTGGGTTGGAAGGGGCTTTAAAACTCATCTAGTCCAACCACCTTCAGTCAGCAGGGACATCTACCACTGGAACAGATTGCTCAGAGACCCAGACAACCTAACCTGGAATGGTTCCAGAAATAGGGTATCTACCACCTAGATGGTTGAACTAGATGACTTTTAAAGGTGCCTTCCAGCCTGGACCATTCTGTGGCTCTGTGATTCTGCAATCGTTCACAGAGGAGATAGCAGAGATGGAGAGAGGTGAGCTTGACCCGAGCAAAGTCAGCCAGCAGCTGCAGGAGAGAAGTGATGGTAGTGCCCCTGCCAAGCTCTCAACTGCTGCTCTGTGCATTGAGTGGTGCAGAGCAGCAAGTCATCTGCTCCCCCCTGCACCCCCTCCTGCAGCTGGGGGCTGAGGAAGAGGGACATTAAAAGATTTGTTACAGGAAGCCAAAGGCTGGATTGCCCGAGAAGGGATCTGAATGGCAGAGCTGAGGGTTGAGTCGAGACCCTGTGAGCCTTGACTGCAGGAGCCTCCTGGATGCAGCTCTCACGCTTGAATATTGATGGGAAATCAGTGTTAACAGCTCAGCCGGGGAGCCTGACAAACGTCTACCCAGCTGCTCTGCATCCTGGCCTGG
>NW_027145401.1:0-21760 GCF_026170545.1 Melanerpes formicivorus | reverse complement strand
GTTGCGGAGTGCCTGGGAGAAGAGCCCAACCCCCAGCTGGCTCCAACCTCCCTTCAGGGAGTTGCAGAGAGCAAGAAGGTCTCCCCTGAGCCTCCTCTTCTCCAGGCTAAGCAACCCCAGCTCCCTCAGCCTCTCCTCACAGGGCTGTGCTCCAGACCCCTCCCCAGCCTCCTTGCTCTTCTCTGGACACCTTCAAGTGCCAAAACCCCAACAAGCCACAACTAAAACCCCAAAACCCACAGCAGAAGAGTTCAAACCTCTCAGCCTAAAGCTGGACTGGCACTGGGGTGGACACTCCAGAGGAGCTTTCCAAGCCTGGGGGTTTACTCCCTCAGCTCTCCCTGCGAGATTTTCCTGTGGGGAGCCCTCCCTGGTCTGGGGGAGGGAGAGGGAGAGGGAGAGGGAGAGGGAGAGAGAGGGGGAGGGGAGGGGAGGGGAGGGGAGGGGAGGGGAGGGGAGGGGAGAGGGAGAGGAGAGGAGAGGAGAGGAGAGGAGAGGAGAGGAGAGGAGAGAGGAGAGGAGAGGAGAGGAGAGGGAGAGGAGAGGAGGGGAGAGGAGGAGGGAGGGGAGGGGAGGGGAGGGGAGGGGAGGGGAGAGGAGGGGAGAGGAGAGGAGAGGAGAGGAGAGGAGAGGAGAGGAGAGGAGAGGGAGAGGAGAGGAGAGGAGAGGAGAGGAGAGGAGAGGAGAGGAGAGGAGAGGAGAGGAGAGGAGAGGAAGAGGAGAGAGGAGAGGAGAGGAGAGGAGAGGAGAGGAGAGGAGAGGAGAGGAGAGGAGAGGAGAGGAGAGGAGAGGAGAGGAGAGGAGAGGAGAGGAGAGGAGAGGAGAGGAGAGGAGAGGAGAGGAGAGGAGAGGAGAGGAGAGGAGAGGAGAGGAGAGGAGAGGAGAGGAGAGGAGAGGAGAGGAGAGGAGAGGAGAGGAGAGGAGAGGAGAGGAGGCAGGAAGCCCATCTTTCCCTTCTCCCTGGGCTGCCTGCTGGAGAGACAATCCTGTTACGTGAAGCATGAGGGACCTGAAGCTGTGGAACAGCAACCAGGGTGAATCTCCTTAGCGCTGCAGCCTGACAGCTGAGTGCGGAGGGGGCAGATTTGCCTCCGCGGAGCACGGCAGACGGCCGCAGCCTGCCCGCAGGCTGCAGTGCAACCTCCTGCACACCACAGGTGATCTCCCAGCTGCCAGCAGAGATTTCATTTAGATGTTTTTCTGCCTGTTCCGATGGAAGAAGGTGGTGGTGGTGGTGTTGAGGGGGGTGTGTGTGTTCGTTTCTGGCTAATCTGAGAGGCAGATCGGAAGCAATATGCTCAAGGTCAGCCCAGGACTTAATTGCAGAGCAGGAAGCGAGGCTGAAATCCAGCCCTGGAGCATAGACAGCTCCAAAAGGCACCAGGTGTGAGACTGCATCCCCCCAGCAGCTGGCAAAGCAGGCAGAGGGACCACAAGCTGGTGGCTGTGGAGGAGGATTGGAGTGGCAGGAGAGGAGGGGCAGTTTCTCAGTTCCTAAGAGCATCCTCACAGAATCAACCAGGGTGGGAAAGACCTCAGAGAGGAAGAGCCTGGAGGGGGTGCTTGGTATCACAGTATCAGTCAGGGTTGGAAGGGACCACAAGGCTCAGCCAGTCCCAACCCCCCCTGCCATGGGCAGGGGACACCCCACACTACATCAGCCTGGCCACAGCCTCAGCCAGCCTGGCTGCAAACACCTCCAGGGCTGGGGCCTCAACCACCTCCCTGCACAACCCAGTCCAGGGCTTCACCACTCTCCTGGGGAAGAACTTCCTCCTCCCCTCCAGCCTCAATCTCCCCACCTCCAGCTTCATTCCATTCCCCCTAGTCCTAGCACTGCCTGAGATCCTGAGCAGTCCCTCCCCAGCCTTCTTGGAGCCCCCTGCAGATCCTGGAAGGCCACAATGAGGTCACCTGGGAGCCTTCTCTTCTCCAGACTCAACAGCCCCAACTCCTTCAGTCTGTCCTCACAGCAGAGGTGCTCCAGCCCTCTGCTCAAGCTGTGCCAGGGGAGAAAGTTCATCACAGAGAGAGTTGTTGGCCATTGGGATGTGCTGCCCAGGGAGGTGGTGGAGCCTCCATCCCTGGAGGTGTTCCAGAGGGGATTGGATGTGGCACTTGGAGCCATGGTTCAGTCATGAGGTCTGTGGTGACAGCTTGGACTCAATGAGCTTTGAGGTCTCTTCCAACCTTTGTGATGCTGTGATACTGTAAGGTGTCCAAGGCCAGCTGGGTAAAGCCTTGAGCAAGCTGTGCTGGTGGGAGGTGTCCCTGCCCATGGCAGGGGGGGTTTGGGACTGGCTGAGCCTTGAGGTCCCTTCCAGCCCTGCCAGCTCTGTGACTGAATGAAGTTGTGCCAGGGGAGGCTTAGCTTGGAGCTGAGGAACAATTTACAGTCTCACAGTATCACTAAGGTGGGATGAGACCTCGAGGATCACCGAGCCCATGGCAGGGGGCTGGAGCTGGCTGAGCTTTGAGGTGCCTTCCAACCCCCCAACCCCACTGTGTGAGGGAGTTCCTCCCCCAGCCTTTCCCTGGGGCTCGGCAGCCGCCCCCAGCGCAAGCTCCGCGCGCGGGGAGCAGGTCTCCCCGACGCACAACACGAAGCCTGGCTGAAAGCTCTCCCAGACAGGAGCTCAGCCCCTGCAGATCAAAGGCTGGCACAGCCTCTGCCTGCCTGTGACAAAAGAGAAGAGATTTCCCACGGTGAATGTCGGTGTTCAACAAATTGAGCTCCCCCAGGAACGTTTCCCTTCCCGCGCCGCAGCCTCGTTGCTCCGGCTGGCAGGCAAGCGTCAGCGCCAGGGCTGCCCTGCCTGGGGAGAGCCTCAGCCCTGCTGACAGGCAAAGAGCAGGAGCACACAGCCCCAGAAGCCAGCCCCCAGGGTCAGGAATTGAAAAGGTGCAGAGCTGTGGGGCTGAGGAGCAGGGCATAGCCCCACAGGACTTGGTAGGGTTGGACTGGAGGATCTCCAAGGGCTTCTCGGGGGATCAGGCAGAGATTCTGGACAGGGAGGGTGGGGAGGCACTGGAACAGGGTGCCCAGGGAGGTTTTGGATGCACCTTCCCTAAGGGGACAGGCTGAGAGGGTTAGAGCTGTTCAGACTGGAGAAGAGAAGGCTCCAGGGAGACCTCAGAGCAGCCTTGCAGTACCTGAAGGGCTCCAGGAGAGCAGGGGAGGGACTTTGGACAAGGCCTGGGAGTGCCAGGATAGAATAGAACCAACCAGGTTGGAAGAGACCTTCAAGATGATCGTGTCCAACCCATCAACCAATCCAACACCACCTAATCAACTAACCCATGGCACCAAGCACCCCAGCAAGTCTCCTCCTGAACACCTCCAGGGATGGGGACTCCACCACCTCCCTGGGCAGCACATCCCATGGCCAATCTCTCTTGCTGGGAAGAACTTTCTCCTCCCCTCCAGCCTAAACCTCCCCTGGCACAGCTTCAGACTGTGTCCTCTTGTTCTGCTGCTGGGTGCCTGGCAGAAGAGACCAACCTCTGCCTGTCTACAACCTCCCTTCAGGGAGTTGCAGAGAGCAAGAAGGTCTCCCCTGAGCCTCCTCTTCTCCAGGCTAAGCAACCCCAGCTCTCTCAGCCTCTCCTCTCAGGGCTGTGCTCCAGACCCCTCCCCAGCCTCCTTGCCCTTCTCTGGACACCTTCCAGCAGCTCAACCTCCTTCCTAACCTGAGGAGCCCAGAACTGGACACAGGACTCAAGGTGTGGCCTAACCAGTGCAGTGTCCAGGGGCAGAATGACCTCCCTGCTCCTGCTGGCCACACTCTGCCTGATGCCGGCCAGGATGCCATTGGCCCTCCTGGCTGCCTGGGCACACTGCAGGCTCATGTTCAGCCTACCATCAACCAGCACCCCCAGGTCCCTCTCTGCCTGGCTGCTCTCAGCCACTCTGCCCCCAGCCTGTAGCACTGCCTGGGGTTGCTGTGGCCAATGTGCAGCCCCTGGCACTTGGATGTGTTCAATCTCCTGCCCTTGGCCTCTGCCCATCTGTGCAGCCTGGCCAGGTCCCTCTGCAGAGCCTCTCTGCCCTCCAGCAGATCAACTCCTGCCCCCAGCTTGGTGTCAGCTTCACATTCACTGCTGATGGACTCAATGCCCTCCTCCAGATCATCAATGAAGATGTTAAAGAGCACAGGGCCCAGCACTGCTCCCTGGGGCACACCACTGGTGCCTGGCTGCCAGCTGGCTGTGGCAGATGAGGAACAATGGCTTTGAGCTGGGAGAGAGGAGACTGAGAGTGGAGATGAGGAAGAAATTGTTGAGAATGAGGCTGGGGAGACTCTGGCACAGGCTGCCCAGGGAGGCTGTGGCTGTCCCCTGCCTGGAGGTATTCAAGCCAGGCTGGATGAGGCCTTGAGCAAGCTGTGCTGGTGGGAGGTGTCCCTGCCCATGGCAGGGGGGCTGGAACTGGCTGAGCTTTGTGGTCCCTTCCAACCCAACCCATTCTGTGGTTCTTTGCTTCACCTGGAGCCAGATCCTCTGTTCCCTTCCACACCATTTGGACTTCCTCCTGGTGCTTTCCAGCCCTGTGTTTCTCCAGCAGAAGCTGTTCAGCTTTCCACCTAGTTTGGGAACTACTTCTTCCCCCCCCGCCCCCCCCCCCCCCCAACTCCTTCCCACCTCTGAGTGTTTCATTTGTTTGCTTTTGCTGAACCTGAGGCACATTTGCATTACCATTACAAGGGAGCCTTTGCTGGGTTATCCCCACCTGCTTCCTGCCAGGAATATCAACTACAGGAGGCTGAGCATCCCTGTTTGCCACCTCCAGGGATGCTCCAAGTCCTCCTGCCAGTGGCAGCAGGGCAGAGTTGGGCTCATTGGTTTTCTTTATGGCTTCACAAAGCAATTCAGAGCTGTTCTCTGCAGGCAAAAAGAAACCCAAACCCACCTTCAAACCACGCTGAAGGCTCAGGGTTGGCTGTCTGAAGGGAGGTCCTCATGAGCTGCAGTCAGCAGAAGGAACCATGGAATGCTAGGGGTTGGGAGGGACCTCTGGAGATCATCCAGTCCAAGCCCCCTGCCAGGGCAGGGGCACCCAGGGCAGGTCACCCAGGAACACATCCAGGAGGGTTTTGAATGTCCCCAGAGATGGAGACTCCATCACCTCCCTGGGCAGCCTGCTCCAGGGCTCTGCCTCCCTTCAGCTCAAGAAGTTCCTCCTCACGTTCAGATGAGCTTCTGATGTTCACTCTGTGCCCACTGCCCCTTCTGCTGCCCCTGGGCACCACTGAACACAGCCTGGCTCCAGCCTCCTGACCCCCACCCTTGGAGTATCGATCAGCATTGATCAGATCCCCCTCAGGCTGCTCTCCTCCAGGCTCCACAGCCCCAACTCTCTCAGCCTTTGCTCCTCACAGAGCTGTTCCAGAGCCCTCAGCATCTTTGGAGCCCTTTGCTGTGCCCTCTCCAGCAAGCCTCTATCCCTCCTGACCTGGGGAGCTCAGAAGTGGACCCAGGACTGCAGATGTGGCAGAGTAGAGCCAGAGGAGAACCTCCCTCACAGAATCACAGAGCTGGCAGGGCTGGAAGGGAGCTCAAGGCTCAGCCAGTCCCAACCCTCTGCCATGGGCAGGGACATCTCACACCACAGCAGGTTGCTCACAGCCACCTCCAGCCTGGCTGCAAACACCTCCAGGCAGGAGGCTTCCACCACCTCCCTGGGCAGCCTGGGCCAGGCTCTCACCCAAGCAAGAATGGAATCAGAACTCTTTCTGCACTCCTGAGGTGCTCACAGGGTTGTTTTCCAGAAGTTTCTTCTAATACCCAACCCAAAGCTCCTCTGGTGAAGCTTGAGGCCATCTCCTCTCATCCTACCACTAAGGGGAGGAGACTGACCCCCACCTGGCTCCAGTCTCCTTCACCTGAGATGGGTGCTCAGCTTTACTCTCAAGGCTGGAGGAGGACAGGCTGCCCACAAGCTCCTGACATGCCACAGGACCATCCTGCTCTGCTGCTCTTGCACCTAAACACTCCCCAGCCTTGAGGCAAAGCAGGGTCACAGCCTGCCCTGCACTCAGAAGCTGAGGTGATGCTCAAGTCCTCCATCCCCACCAGGGCTCTGCATCTCATTCTACCTGAAAGGAGGCTGCAGTCAGGTGGGGCTGGGGCTCTTCTCCCTGAGGTGCCAGAAGGAAAGGGAATGGCCTGAAATCTCAGTAGGTGTTCAAGAGGGGATTGGATGTGGCACTTGGTGCCATGGTCTAGTCATGAGGTCTGTGGTGACAGGTTGGACTTGATGATCTTTGAGGTCTTTTCCAACCTTGTTGATTCTATGGTTCTATGATTCTTTGATTCTCAGGATCTGAAGGGGGCTCCAAGAGGGCTGGAGCTGCTCTGCTCTGCAGACAGCCTGAGAGAGTTGGGCTTGTGCAGGCTGGAGAGGAGAAGGCTCCCAGGAGACCTTCTGGTGGCCTTCCAGGATCTGCAGGGGGCTGCAAGCAAGCTGGGGAGGGACTTTGGAGGGGGTGAGGGAGGGATAGGAGTGGGGAGGATGGAGCAGAAGTAGAAGTGGGGAGCTTGAGATTGGCTGTGAGGAAGAAGTTGTTGGCCAGGAGGGTGGTGAGAGCCTGGCCCAGGCTGCCCAGGGAGGTGGTGGAAGCCTCCTGGCTGGAGGTGTTTGCAGCCAGGCTGGAGGTGGCTGTGAGCAACCTGCTGTGGTGTGAGGTGTCCCTGCCCATGGCAGGGGGTTGGGGCTGGCTGAGCCTTGAGGTCCCTTCCAGCCCTGACAGCTCTGTGATTGTCTGAAGTTGTGCCAGGGAAGGCTTGGCTTGGAGCTGAGGAACAATTCACAGTCTCACAGTGTCACCAAGGTTGGAATAGACCTCGAGGATCATCAAGTCCAACCTGGCACCACAGACCTCATGACTAGATTTCTTTGCTGCCAGAGTGGTCAGGGCTTGGCAGAGGCTGCCCAGGGAGGTGGTGGAGTCCCCACCCCTGGGGGTGTTCAGGGAACCTGTGCCCATGGCACTTGGGGCCAGGGTTTGGTGGCCCTGGGGGGGTTGGGTTGACGTTGGCTTGGATGCTCTCGGAGGCCTTCTCCAACCCAAACACTTCTCTGCTTCCATGGTTGACTACTAGAAACCACCGTGGCTTTCTCTCCCTCCCTGCTGCTGCCCACCTCTGTCAACTGCTGTCCCCCCAGCCCTCCTTCCCCCCCTCCTCTCCTCCAGCTGTATCTTTCTCCTCAGGTTAGCGTCGCCGATGTCAGGATCATTCCATCTGACAAAGTCTCCGCTCCTCCACGTCTCCCCTGTCTCCTTGAATCTCTGTCAAGGCCCTTTCCACATGTCTAAGCATTTTAATGACATATGGTGCTGGGACTTGGGGGAGGGAGCAGCACTCAAACAGGAGGATGATGACAAAGCAATATGGTTAGCAACAAACCGCCAGGGGAGCTCCTGGAAGAGGACCAGGTGGTGGAAGAAGGCATCTGGAAGAGGATGCTCTGGGAGAGAGCTGCTCCACGGTGCTGTTCAGCTGACAGACTGCTAGGGGCTTGGAAGGGGCCTCTGAAAAACCATGGAGTGCAGCCCCCATGTCAGAGCAGGGCACACAGGGACGTGTCCAGGCAGATCCAGCTGCTCCTTGACACACACACACTTGGCAGGGGCACCCAGGGCAGCTCACACAGGAACACATCCAGGCAGGGTTTGAATATCTCCACAGAAGGAGACTCCACAGCCCCCCTGAGCAGCCTGCTCCAGGGCTCTGTCACCCTCACAGGGACAAAATTCCTCCTCCTGTTTCCATGGCACTTCCTCTGCCTCAGCTTCCACCACTGCCTCTTGTGCTGGCATTGGGCATCCCCCAGCAGAGCCTGGCTCCAGCCTCTGGGCATCACCCTGCACAGCTTCATCAACAAGTCCAAGTGCCAGGGGCTGCAATTTGGCCACAGCAACCCCAGGCAGAGCTACAGGCTGGGGGCAGAGTGGCTGAGAGCAGCCAGGCAGAGAGGGACCTGGAGGTGCTGATGGACAGCTGCCTGAACATGAGCCAGCAGTGTGCCCAGGGGGCCAAGAAGACCAAGGGCATCCTGGCCTGCAGCAGGCAGAGTGTGGCCAGCAGGAGCAGGGAAGTCCTTGTGCCCTGTGCTCAGCACTGCTGAGGCCACCCCTGGAGTCCTGTGTCCAGTTCTGGGCTCCTCAGGTCAAGAAGGAGATTGAGAGACTTGAAGGTGTGCAGAGAAGGGCAAGGAGGCTGGGGAGGGGTCTGGAGCACAGCCCTGTGAGGAGAGGCTGAGGGAGCTGGGGTTGCTTAGCCTGGAGAAGAGGAGGCTCAGGGGAGACCTTCTTGCTCTCTGCAGCTCCCTGAAGGGAGGTTGGAGCCAAGTGGGGGTTGGGCTCTTCTGCCAGGCAGCCAGCAGCAGAACAAGAGGACACAGTCTGAAGCTGTGCCAGGGGAGGTTGAGGCTGAAGGTGAGGAGAAAGTTCTTCCCTGAGGGAGTTGTTAGACATTGGGCTGTGCTGCCCAGGGAGGTGGTGGAGTCCCTGTGCCTGGAGGTGTTCAGGAGGGGATTGGATGTGGCACTTGGAGCCATGGTTTAGTCCTGAGGTCTGTGTTGAGAGGTTGGACTTGATGATCTTTGAGGTCTCTTCCAATGTTGGTGAGACTGTGAGACTGTAACATGAATGAATCACCTCTCAGTCTTCAAGCTCAAGAGCCGCAGCTCCCTCAGGCTCTCCTCCCCCCCCAGCAAGCTTCTCCTCCCTGCTGTTGCAGACTTAAGCCTGCTTGGCTCCAAACCCAGTCTCAGCAGACCCCATCACTCCCAGACAGCTCAGAAGCCCCCAAAGTCCCTTAAAGACCTTCCATGCAGCAGAATCCCACTGGGTTTCTCCCTCAGTAACTGCATTTTGCCTGCTTATTGTCCTCCTGGGGCTGAACTCTGATGCACCTCTCATAGACTGGTGAGAGCAGGTGACAGGATCAGAGAACCACAGAGCTGTCAGGGCTGGAAGGGAGCTCAAGGCTCAGCCAGCCCCAACCCCCTGCCATGGGCAGGGACACCTCACACCACAGCAGCTTGCTCACAGCCACCTCCAGCCTGGCTGCAAACACCTCCAGGCAGGAGGCTTCCACCACCTCCCTGGGCAGCCTGGGCCAGGCTCTCACCACCCTCCTGGCCAACAACTTCTTCCTCACAGCCAATCTCAAATCTCCCCACTTCTACTTCTGCTCCATCCCCCCCACTCCTATCCCTCCCTCACACCCTCCAAAGTCCCTCCCCAGCTTGCTTGCAGCCCCCTGCAGATCCTGGAAGGCCACCAGAAGGTCTCCTGGGAGCCTTCTCCTCTGCAGCCTGCACAAGCCCAACTCTCTCAGGCTGTCTGCAGAGCAGAGCAGCTCCAGCCCTCTGCTCCTCCTCCTGGCCCTGCTCTGGACACCTTCCAGCCCCTCCAGAGCCTGCCTGGCACAGAGGCTCCAGAGCTGGCCCCAGAGCTGCAGCTGTGGTCTCAGCAGAGTGGAGCAGAGGGGCAGAATCCCCTCCCTGGCCCTGTGCTCCCTCTGAACCTCCCAAGGCATCTTAGCTTCCAAGTGGTCCAGCGTGAAAGGCACCAGGATGCCCAAGGGAAAGCAAAGGGAGCTGCATCCCAATGACTCCATCAGACACCTGAGGGCTCTGAGGCAGAGGTGAGAGGAGCAGCAGCTTCCTCAAATCCTCACCCCCTCAGGAGCTCTAATCCTGTTGAACCTCAGCTCTTAAGCACTTTGGCAAAGCTCATCTCTGGCAGATTAATGAGGGAGGCAGCCCAGGCTCAAGGCCTTCATGGCATCTCCTCCTGGATTAGGAGCACCAAGAGCTTCCAGGGGGGGCTGCAGAGCCCTCAAGGCTGCTCCTGAGCAAGAAAAATCCAGCTGGGACCCGTGGCTGGGTTGTGCCCCTCTAGATTTGTTCAGGCACTCTGCAGCATCACTTGGTTGTCCTCTGCCCTTGGAATGCTCTTGAGGGTTTGGGGAGCTCCACAAGATTCCCATCTACAGCAGCCATAAAACAGACTCCACACAGTCCCAGTCTGGCCTAGGACAGAGAGAATCCAACTCAGAGCTGTGAGGATGATGAAGGGGCTTGAACAACCTGTGCCAGTGTCAGGGAGTGATAGCAAGGAGGAGCAGAGGGCTGGAGCTGCTCTGCTCTGCAGACAGCCTGAGAGAGTTGGGCTTGTGCAGGCTGGAGAGGAGAAGGCTCCCAGGAGACCTTCTGGTGGCCTTCCAGGATCTGCAGGGGGCTGCAAGCAAGCTGGGGAGGAACTTGTGAGGGTGTGAGGGAGGGATAGGAGTGG
This sequence comes from Melanerpes formicivorus, assembly GCF_026170545.1. Classification (NCBI taxonomy): domain Eukaryota; kingdom Metazoa; phylum Chordata; class Aves; order Piciformes; family Picidae; genus Melanerpes; species Melanerpes formicivorus. Next base: position 11,456 of record NW_027145401.1, on the reverse strand, counting down.
GGGGGATGGAGCAGAAGTAGAAGTGGGGAGCTTGAGATTGGCTGTGAGGAAGAAGTTGTTGGCCAGGAGGGTGGTGAGAGCCTGGCCCAGGCTGCCCAGGGAGGTGGTGGAAGCCTCCTGCCTGGAGGTGTTTGCAGCCAGGCTGGAGGTGGCTGTGAGCAACCTGCTGTGGTGTGAGGTGTCCCTGCCCATGGCAGGGGGTTGGGAGTGGCTGAGCCTTGAGCTCCCTTCCAACCCTGCCAGCTCTGTGGTTCTTCATGCTCCCAGGACACCTTTGGCCCTCTTGTCCACCAGGCCACATTGCTGCCTCCTGCTCCTCCTATTGTCCAGCAGATCCTTTTCCCCACAGCTGCCTTCCAGAGGGTCAAGGAGGTGGCTGTGGGGTGTGAGGAACAGAATACATGCCAGGGAACATCAGCCTGCCCCTTTGTCCCCTCCTTGGCACCTCCTCACAGCCCAGTGCCCCCTGGATGCTGTTGAGCTCTGGCAGCAGTGCTGCCAGGGGGGAAGGTGCTGCCAGGGGGGAAGGTGCTGCCCAGTGCTGGTCCAAGGAGGCAGAGTCTGCATGCTCCAAATTCATTAAAGCCAAATCCTGCTAAGGCTTTTACAGATGAGAAAGCAGCTGAAGGTGAGGCAGGGAGGCTGCAGGCAGCAGGGGCAGGGTTTTTAATGAGGGTTTATTTACTCAGCAGAGCTTCTCACAACAGGGCAGGGGCTGCTATGCAAATAGGCATCAACACTGTGCACTTCCCCAGCACTTCACCCAAGTGCTCTGCAAGCACCAACTGCACCGAGCCTCACAGGGACTGCAAGCAACAAGGGAGGGAGCAGAGCCTGGACACTGTCCCCAAGAGAGAGAGCCACAGACTGGACACTGTCCCCAAGGGAGAGAGCCACAGACTGGACACAGTCCCCAAGGGAGAGAGCCAAAGAGTGGACACTGCCCCCAAGAGAGAACCACAGATTGGACACTGTCCCCAAGGGAGAGAACCACAGAGTGGACACTGTCCCCAAGGGAGAGAACCACAGATTGGACACTGTCCCCAAGAGAGAACCACAGATTGGACACTGTCCCCAAGGGAGAGAACCACAGAGTGGACACTGTCCCAAGAGAGAGAACCACAGACTGGACACTGCCCCAAGGGAGAACCACAGAGTGGACACTGTCCCCAAGAGGGAGAACCACAGAGTGGACACTGTCCCCAGGAGAGAGAACCACAGAGTGGACACTGCCCCCAAGGGAGAGAACCACAGACTGGACACTGTCCCCAAGAGAGAGAACCACAGACTGGACACTGTCCCCAAGAGAGAGAACCACAGAGTGGACACTGTCCCCAAGAGAGAGAACCACACACTGGACACTGTCCCCAAGAGAGAGAACCACAGAGTGGACACTGTCCCCAAGGGAGAGAACCACAGGCTGGACACTGTCCCCAAGAGAGAACCACAGAGTGGACACTGTCCCCAAGAGAGAGAACCACAGAGTGGACACTGTCCCCAAGGGAGAGAACCACAGGCTGGACACTGTCCCCAAGAGAGAACCACAGACTGGACACTGTCCCCAAGAGAGAGAACCACAGACTGGACACTGTCCCCAAGAGAGAGAACCACAGAGTGGACACTGTCCCCAGGAGAGAGAACCACAGACTGGACACTGTCCCCAAGAGAGAGAACCACAGAGTGGACACTGTCCCCAAGAGAGAACCACAGAGTGGACACTGTCCCCAAGAGAGAACCACAGAGTGGACACTGTCCCCAAGGGAGAGAGCCAAAGAGTGGACACTGTCCCCAAGGGAGAACCACAGAGTGGACACTGTCCCCAAGAGAGAACCACAGACTGGACACTGTCCCCAGGAGAGAGAACCACAGAGTGGACACTGTCCCCAAGGGAGAGAACCACAGAGTGGACACTGCCCCAAGAGAGAACCACAGAGTGGACACTGTCCCCAAGGGAGAGAACCACAGAGTGGACACTGCCCCAAGAGAGAACCACAGAGTGGACACTGCCCCCAAGAGAGAACCACAGAGTGGACACTGTCCCCAAGGGAGAGAACCACAGACTGGACACTGTCCCCAAGGGAGAGAACCACAGACTGGACACTGTCCCAAGAGAGAACCACAGAGTGGACACTGTCCCCAGGAGAGAGAACCACAGACTGGACACTGTCCCCAAGAGAGAACCACAGAGTGGACACTGTCCCCAAGGGAGAGAACCACAGAGTGGACACTGTCCCCAAGAGAGAACCACAGAGTGGACACTGTCCCCAAGGGAGAACCACAGAGTGGACACTGTCCCCAAGGGAGAGAACCACAGAGTGGACACTGTCCCCAAGAGAGAACCACAGAGTGGACACTGTCCCCAAGGGAGAACCACAGAGTGGACACTGTCCCCAAGAGAGAGAACCACAGACTGGACACTGTCCCAAGAGAGAACCACAGAGTGGACACTGTCCCCAGGAGAGAGAACCACAGACTGGACACTGTCCCCAAGAGAGAACCACAGAGTGGACACTGTCCCCAAGGGAGAGAGCCACAGAGTGGACACTGTCCCCAAGAGAGAGAACCACAGAGTGGACACTGTCCCCAAGGGAGAGAACCACAGAGTGGACACTGTCCCCAAGAGAGAACCACAGACTGGACACTGTCCCCAAGGGAGAGAACCACAGAGTGGACACTGTCCCCAAGGGAGAGAACCACAGAGTGGACACTGTCCCCAAGAGAGAGAACCACAGAGTGGACACTGTCCCCAAGGGAGAGAACCACAGAGTGGACACTGTCCCCAAGAGAGAACCACAGACTGGACACTGTCCCCAAGGGAGAGAGCCAAAGAGTGGACACTGCCCCCAAGAGAGAACCACAGACTGGACACTGTCCCCTAGAGAGAGAACCACAGAGTGGACACTGTCCCCAGGAGAGAGAACCACAGACTGGACACTGTCCCAAGAGAGAGAACCACAGAGTGGACACTGTCCCAAGAGAGAGAACCACAGAGTGGACACTGTCCCCAGGAGAGAGAACCACACACTGGACACTGCCCCAAGAGAGAACCACAGACTGGACACTGCCCCAAGAGAGAACCACAGACTGGACACTGTCCCCAAGGGAGAGAACCACAGAGTGGACACTGCCCCCAAGGGAGAGAACCACAGAGTGGACACTGCCCCCAAGGGAGAGAACCACAGAGTGGACACTGCCCCCAAGAGAGAACCACAGACTGGACACTGTCCCCAGGAGAGAGAACCACAGACTGGACACTGTCCCCAAGGGAGAGAACCACAGAGGCCTCTTGTGTGGGAAGCACAGAGCTGTGGGAGCACCAACAGCTTCCCTGACTGCCCCAGGGAAGGCTTCTGCTGCTGCTGACCACAGAGTGGTTTGGGTTGGAAGGGACCTCAAAGCTCAGCCAGCTCCAGCCCCCTGCCATGGGCAGGGACACCTCCCACCAGCCCAGCTTGCTCAGGGCCTCATCCAGCCTGGCCTTGAACACCCCCAGGCAGGGGACAGCCACAGCCTCCCTGGGCAGCCTGTGCCAGAGTCTCCCCAGCCTCACTCTCAACAATTTCTTCCTCCTCTCCACTCTCAGTCTCCTCTCTCCCAGCTCAAAGCCATTGTTCCTCAGCCTGGCACTCCCAGCCCTGGTCCAGAGTCCCTCCCCAGCTCTCCTGGAGCCCTTCAGGTACTGCAAGGCTGCTCTGAGGTCTCCCTGCAGCCTTCTCCAGGCTGCACAGCCCCAGCTCTCCCAGCCTGGCCCCACAGGGGAGGTTCTCAGCCCTCTGCTCATCTCTGTGGCCTCCTCTGGAGCCTCTCCAGCAGCTCCAGGTCCTTCTTGTGCTGGGGGCCCCAGAGCTGGAGGCAGTGCTGCAGGTGGGGGCTGAGCAGAGCAGAGCAGAGGGGCAGAATCCCCTCCCTGTGCTGCTGCTCTCCCTGCTCTGGCTGCAGCTCAGCACTCAGCTGGCTCTGGGCTGCCAGGGACCACTGCTGGCTCCTGGGGAGTTTGTCACCAACTGACACCCCCAAGACCTTGTGCAAGCTGCTCTCAAGCCACTCCTCACCCAGCTCTGTCTGTGCTAACCTCCCCTGAGTGTGGTTGGCAGCTCTCTAGAAAGAGCAGCTCAATATTGATGCCAAAAGGAGTCCTCAGTGGTTCACCTCTCCTGAGAGACTTCATAAGGACCCTGCCTGCTGCTTCAGCTGCTCCTAAGCCAGCTAAGCCTGGAAGATCTGGTGCTGGTATGAAGGAGTAAAGCTTCTTATGAACCTTCTCATAAAGGAGAGAAGCCACCAGAGGGAGAAGATCATCAAGTGCAGAGAGGTTCAGGCACTATTAAGTGGCTTTGCAGGAGGTGTCCTTGGTCTAGGGAGCAAGGTGCTGGGGAGCAAAGCCTGCAAAGGGGACCAGGCTGGCGGGAGCTGGCACCAGGCACCAGTGGCGTGCCCCAGGGAGCAGTGCTGGGCCCCAGCCTGATCAATATCATTATTGATGATCTGGAGGAGGGGATGGAGTCTGTCAGCAGTGAATGTGCAGATGACACCAAGCTGGGGGCAGGAGTTGAGCTGTTAGAGGACAGCAGAGCTCTGCAGAGGGACCTGGCCAGGCTGCACAGATGGGCAGAGGCCAACAGGATGGCATTGAACAAGTCCAAGTGCCAGGGGCTGCACTTTGGCCACACCAACCCCAGGCAGAGCTACAGGCTGGGGGCAGAGTGGCTGAGAGCAGCCAGGCAGAGAGGGACCTGGGGGTGCTGATTGACAGCTGCCTGAATATGAGCCAGCAGTGTGCCCAGGGGGCCAAGAAGGCCAAGGGCATCCTGGCCTGCATCAGGCAGAGTGTGGCCTCCCAGCTTCATCTATGAGTGGCTCTGTGTGTGCCTAGGTGGTGGAGGGGATTCTGCCCCTCTGCTCCACTCTGCTGAGACCACAGCTGCAGCTCTGGGGCCAGCTCTGCAGCCTCTGTGCCAGGAAGGCTCTGGAGGGGCTGGAAGGTGTCCAGAGCAGGCCCAGGAGGAGGAGCAGAGGGCTGGAGCTGCTCTGCTCTGCAGACAGCCTGAGAGAGTTGGGGTTGTGCAGGCTGCAGAGGAGAAGGCTCCCAGGAGACCTTCTGGTGGCCTTCCAGGATCTGCAGGGGGCTGCAAGCAAGCTGGGGAGGGACTTTGGAGGGGGTGAGGGAGGGATAGGAGTGGGGGGGATGGAGCAGAAGTAGAAGTGGGGAGCTTGAGATTGGCTGTGAGGAAGAAGTTGTTGGCCAGGAGGGTGGTGAGAGCCTGGCCCAGGCTGCCCAGGGAGGTGGTGGAAGCCTCCTGGCTGGAGGTGTTTGCAGCCAGGCTGGAGGTGGCTGTGAGCAAGCTGCTGTGGTGTGAGGTGTCCCTGCCCATGGCAGGGGGTTGGGGCTGGCTGAGCCTTGAGCCCAGCTCTCAGCCTCTCCAAGTCTCTGGATGGCCTCACAGCCTTCAGGGGGCTCAGCCAAGCCTCCCAGCTTGGGCTCAAGGCTGCTGCAAAATATTCTTCCCCCCCCCCCTCCCCAGTCTCTGCCTGCTCTGGCTCCTGATTCCCCCTCTCCCTCGCCCCCAGGATGATTAAGAAGCAGATTTAGTCATCCACCTCGGGTGCCATTATTGCTTCACATCTCTAATTTCAGTGCTTCTCTCACCTCCTGAGGTACCCATTAGAGCAGTGACTCATGGGCTCTTCCCCCAGCATCTCCTGCATCACTCTGCCACCATGCAGGTGGGGGGCAACTGATGCTGTTCAGGAGCAGCCACCAAAGCCAGTGGCTTCTTTGGGCTGAGATGGGAGGGGGAGGGGGGGAGCAGGGGCTGCCAAACAGTGGAAGGAGTTTATTGACACAGGAAGCCTTCAGGCTTTGCTTTAGAATCATGGAATTGTCAGGGCTGGAAGGGAGCTCAAGGCTCAGCCAGTCCCAACCCCCTGCCATGGGCAGGGACACCTCACACCACAGCAGGTTGCTCACAGCCACCTCCAGCCTGGCTGCAAACACCTCCAGCCAGGAGGCTTCCACCACCTCCCTGGGCAACCTGGGCCAGGCTCTCACCACCCTCCTGGCCAACAACTTCTTCCTCACAGACAATCTCAAGCTCCCCACTTCTACTTCTGCTCCATCCCCCCCACTCCTATCCCTCCCTCACCCCCTCCAAAGTCCCTCCCCAGCTTGCTTGCAGCCCCCTGCAGATCCTGGAAGGCCACCAGAAGGTCTCCTGGGAGCCTTCTCCTCTGCAGCCTGCACAAGCCCAACTCTCTCAGGCTGTCTGCAGAGCAGAGCAGCTCCAGCCCTCTGCTCCTCCTCCTGGCCCTGCTCTGGACACCTTCCAGCCCCTCCAGAGCCTTCCTGGCACAGAGGCTCTTTGCCTTTAGACTGTTTTTGGTCTTCAGTGTAGCAAGCAAAATGTGGTAGACTTAACCTTTCCATTCTGCAGAGCCAGGGAGGAAACAACAAGGATCCAGAAGTGGTTTGCTGTTGATTTCCACCTCACACCACAGCAGGTTGCTCACAGCCACCTCCAGCCTGGCTGCAAACACCTCCAGGCAGGAGGCTTCCACCACCTCCCTGGGCAACCTGGGCCAGGCTCTCACCACCCTCCTGGGGAACAACTTCTTCCTCACAACTAAACTCAATCTCCCCACTTCTAGCTCTGCTCCATCCCCCCTGGCCAGGCCAGGCTGTGCAGGAAGCCATGATCCATCTCCTGGTGGCAGAGCAGCCACTTGGCTGGAGGGAATTGATTGCCCACCTCCCTGGGCAACCTGTGCCAGTGTCTCCAGTCTTTACCCTTCCTCAATCCACCTCCAGACTTCTTTTGCTACTGAAAAGAAAACCAAAAAGGTTTTTCAAGTCTGACCCAAGAATAACTCACAGCAGATGAGAGGTTTCACCTGACCTGGCACAGCAAGAACCTGTCCTGGGGGTAGGGGGGGGTTGGAAGCTCTCCACACCAGGACACTCCACAACCTCTCTGGGCAGCCTGCTCCAGGCCTCCAGCACCCTCCCAACAAACAACTTTCTCCTCCTCTTCCCCTCCAACCTCCTGGGCTCTGAAACCCCTCCAGGGATGGGGACTCCACCACCTCCCTGGGCAGCCTGGGCCAGTGCCTGGGAACCCTTGCTGGGAGGAAATTGTTCCTCATGTCCAACCTGAACCCCCCTGGCACAGCTTGAGGCTCTTTCCTCTGCTCCTGTCACTTCTTCCTTGGGAGAAGAGACCAACCCCAAGCTCACTCCAGGGAGTTGTAGAGAGCCAGAAGGTTTCCTCTCAGCCTCCTTTTCTCCAGGCTGAACAACCCCAGCTCCCTCAGCTGCTCCTCACCACACCAGGACACTCCACAACCTCTCTGGGCAGCCTGCTCCAGGCCTCCAGCACCCTCCCAACAAACAACTTGCTCCTCCTCTTCCCCTCCAACCTCCTGGCCTCCACTCTCTGCCCACTGCCCCTTGGCCTGGCCCTGGCCACCACTCAGCAGAGTCTGGCCCCAGCCTCTTGCCCCCCACCCTTCTTCACTGCCCCTGCTCTGGCAGGGGGGTTGGACTCCATCTCCAGAGGTTCCTTTCAACCCTTTTACCATTCTCTCATTCTCTGAGGAGTCTCTCTGCCCTTCCTTGGGCTTTGCTCTGGACCAGCCCAGCTCAAGGTGCTTTAGACCCAGCAGTGCTGAAGCAAACCTTCCAGAGGTGCTGCTCCTCCATGCACCACCTTCCATCTGTCCCTGGGGGAGCTCAGCACCCTCTACAACCCCCTGCAAGGAGGCTGGACTGAGCTGGGGGTTGGTCTCTTCTCTCATGCAACAAGGGGCAGCACAAGAGGAAACTGCCTCAAGCTGTGCCAGGGGAGGTTCAGGTTGAACATGAGGAACAATTTCTTCCTAGCCAAGGTTCTCAGGCACTGTCCCAGGCTGCCCAGGGGGGTGGTGGAGTCCCCATGCCTGGAGGGGTTTCAAAGCCCCATGGATGTGGTGCTGAGGGATGTGGTTCAGTGGCAGTGGCTCAGCAGCAGTGCTGGGATTGGGAGCTCTGGGTGAGGTTGGACTTGATGAGCTCAAAGCTCTCTTCCAACCTCAACAGCAGCTCTGTGGTGCTGTGAGTCTCAGTCTTGTTGGTGAGGTCCCAGCTGGAAGATTGCATCCAGCTCTGGGCTGCCCAGCTCAGGAGGGACAGGGATCTGCTGCAGAGAGGCCAAGGGAGGGCTGCAAGGCTGCTGAAGGGACTGCAGCACTGCCTGGGGAGGAGAGGCTGAGAGCCCTGGGGCTGTTCAGGCTGCAGAGGAGAAGGCTGAGAGGGATCTGAGCAATGTCTCTCAAGAGCTGAGGGCTGGGGGTCAGGAGGGAGGGGACAGGGCCAGGCTCTGCTCAGCTGCAGAATGGATTCTGTCTGCAGCTGCCTGAGACCTGAGCTCCCCAACCCCCCCTTCAGAGGCTGGGGATCAAACCAGGACTCCAGGGCTGGAGCAAGAGCTGTTCCCCTGTGTGGGCTGAGCTTTACACCAGATCCCTCTGTTAGCCCTCGCTGAGGCTGCTCTCAGGAGGATGATTCAGGGCCTGGAGCAGTGCCTGGGGAGGAGAGGCTGAGAGCCCTGGGGCTGTTCAGGCTGCAGAGGAGAAGGCTGAGAGGGATCTGAGCAATGTCTCTCAAGAGCTGAGGGCTGGGGGTCAGGAGGGAGGGGACAGGGCCAGGCTCTGCTCAGCTGCACCCTGGGCTAGGCCAAGGAGCAAGGGATGGAAAGTGCAGCCCAGGAGGTTGCAGCTCAGCAGGAGGAGGAACTTCTGCCCTGGGAGGCTCCCAGAGGCCTGGAGCAGGCTGCCCAGAGAGGTTGTGGAGTCTCCTTCCCTGGAGCCTTCCCAGCCCTGCCTGGATGTGTTCTGTGTGGATTCTGTGCTCCTGCTCTGGCAGGGGCTTGGACTGGAAGATCTCCAGAGCTCCTTCCCAACCTCTAACATCCTCTGAGCCTGTGATCACTTTTCTTTTCCAGCTCAGACAGAACAGGTTGGTGGGGGGAAGAGACCTCAGCTTCTGCTCTCCACCCCCCAGCCCATTCCCCAGCAGCTGGCAAGGCCTGGAGCCTGCATTAGAATTCAATCCCTGCTTTAGCCATTTCTGAACATTACCTGCAGAGCTAAAGCAGGAATTAGCTGAGCTGCAGCAAGCCACCCAGGATAATGCATTTTGACATTAATATCTTGCTATTGTTCCACTAATCTTGAGCAGAGAGAGGTTTACAGCAGGAAAAAGAATACCTGGAGGGAAGCTTGGTGCTTTACACAGGCTTGAGATGATTCCCAGAAGTGTTCCCCAGCCCTTGGTGCCCGAGGCACAGCCCTCTGCCGAAGCAGAGCCAGGGAAGTGCTGAGGTTGGAGAGAGCTTTGAGCTCATCAAGTCCAAGCACCACCCCCCAGAGCTCCCAGCACCACCTCTGCTGCTCAGCCCCTGCCACTGAGCCACTTCCCTCAGCACCACATCCATCTGGCTCTGAAAGCCCTCCAGGGATGGGGACTCCACCACCCCCCTGGGCAGCCTGGGCCAGGGCCTGAGAGCTGGGAAGAAATTGTTCCTCATATCCAACCTGATCCTCTCCCTGGCTGTTGCCTCTTGTCCTGGCACTTGTTGCTTGGGAGCAGAGCCCAACTCCCACTGCAACCTCCTCTCAGGGCACAGCTTGAGGCTCTTTCCTCTGCTCCTGTCACTTCTTCCTTGGGAGAAGAGACCAACCCCAAGCTCACTCCAGGGAGTTGTAGAGAGCCAGAAGGTTTCCTCTCAGCCTCCTTTTCTCCAGGCTGAACACCCCCAGCTCCCTCAGCTGCTCCTCACCACACCAGGACACTCCACAACCTCTCTGGGCAGCCTGCTCCAGGCCTCCAGCACCCTCCCAACAAACAACTTTCTCCTCCTCTTCCCCTCCAACCTCCTGGCCTCCACTCTCTGCCCACTGCCCCTTGGCCTGGCCCTGGCCACCACTCAGCAGAGCCTGGCCCCAGCCTCTTGCCCCCCAGGGGCCCTTCAGCTCTTGCTGAGCATTGCTGAGCATTGCTCTGGGGCTGCTCTTCTGCAGGCTCTCAGCCCCAGGCCTCTCAGCCTTTGCTCCTCACATATCCCAATGGCCAATCTCTCTATCTGGGAAGAATTTCTTCCTAAGATCCAGCTTAAACCTCCCCTGGCACAGGTTGAGACTGTGTCCTCTTGTTCTGGTGCTGGGTGCCTGGGAGAAGGCTCCAACCCCAAGCTCACTCCAGGGAGCTGTAGAGAGCCAGAAGGTTTCCTCTCAGCCTGCTTTTCTCCAGGCTGAACACCCCCAGCTCCCTCAGCTGCTCCTCACCACACCAGGACACTCCACAACCTCTCTGGGCAGCCTGCTCCAGGCCTCCAGCAGCCTCACACCAAAGAGGTCTCTCCTCATGCAGATGCAGTTTCCTGGGTTGCAGCTTGAACCCATTGCTTCCTTGCCCTTCTCTGGACCTGCTCCAGCCCCTCAATGTCCTTCTTGGAGTGAGGAGCACAGAACTGAACCCAGTGCCCAGCAGAGGAGGGCAACCACTTCCCTCCTACTGCTGATCCAGCCCAGGATCCCAGACCCTCCACCAGATTCTTCCATCTCCCTGCAGCCTTATTGCTGGCACAAATACCTGGAAGGAGGCTGTAGACTGGTGGGGGTTGGCCAGCAGTGTGCCCAGGGGGCCAAGAAGGCCAAGGGCATCCTGGCCTGCAGCAGGCAGAGTGTGGCCAGCAGGAGCAGGGAAGTCCTTGTGCCCTGTGCTCAGCACTGCTGAGGCCACCCCTGGAGTCCTGTGCCCAGTTCTGGGCTCCTGAGGTCAAGAAGGAGATTGAGAGACTTGAAGGTGTGCAGAGAAGGGCAAGGAGGCTGGGGAGGGGTCTGGAGCACAGCCCTGTGAGGAGAGGCTGAGGGAGCTGGGGTTGCTTAGCCTGGAGAAGAGGAGGCTCAGGGGAGACCTTCTTGCTCTCTGCAGCTCCCTGCAGGGAGGTTGGAGCATGGTGGGGGTTGGGCTCTTCTCCCAGGCAGGCAGCCAGCAGCAGAACAAGAGGACACAGTCTCAAGCTGTGCCAGGGGAGGTTGAGGCTGGAGGTGAGGAGAAAGTTCTTCCCAGCAAGAGGAATTGGCCCTTGGGATGTGCTGCCCAGGGAGGTGGTGGAGTCCCCATGCCTGGAGGTGTTCCAGAACCCTGTGGCCATGGCACCTGGGGCCATGGTTTGGTGGCCATGGTGGGGCTGGGTTGATGTTGGCCTGGCTGCTCCCAGAAGCCTTTTCCAACCCAAACAGCTCTCTGACCCCATGATCAGACATCTGTGAGCTCCATGGTGACAAAGAGGGATGGCAACCCCCCTGAGAGAGGCTTTCAGGTGGAGATCTGAAGCCCTGGAACTGAACCTTTCTCACCCAGCAGCATCCAGCCCTCTCCCCTTTGGATTTGTCTCTATGTTTTTAGCTGCTTTTGAGCT
>NW_027145400.1:0-21785 GCF_026170545.1 Melanerpes formicivorus | reverse complement strand
AGGCTGCCTCCAGCCCAGCCGCCGGCGGCGCCGACTGAGGGCTCCCGCGGGGGGGGGGCGCTCCGGGACCCCGAGGCAGAGCTTGGGAGCCCAAGGTGGGGCCCCAGGAGCGCGGAGCTGAGGGCCACAACCCTCAGGCTCCACCCCACCCCCGGCCCCCCCTTGGCCCTTCCCACGGATGCTCTGCACCCAGGACCTGCGTGGATCCGGGGGGGGGGAAGTGAGGAGGGGTCCACACTCTGGGTGCCTGCTGCCCTCCCCACCCCCCCCCCCGCCAGGATGAGGACTTGGCTGAGCCAATAAAGCTGAATTTCACCCCAAAACCCTCCCTTGCCCACGCCAGCTCCTTGGGGGGTAAGGTGTTGGACCCCCCCTTGCCCACCCAGCCCCCTTGGGGTTGAGGTTTGGACCCCCCCCTTGCCCACCCAGCCCCTTGGGGTTGAGGTTTGGACCCCCCCCTTGCCCCACCCAGCTCCTTAGGGTGAGGTCTGGACTCCCCCCCTTGCCCACCCAGCCCCTCGGGGGTGAGGTTTTAGACCCCCCCCCCCTTGACCACCCAGCCCTTTGGGGGTGGAGGTTTGGACCCCCCCCTTGCCCACCCCAGCCCTTTGAGGGTGAGGTTTGGACCCCCCCCAGCTCCTCGGGGGGTGAGGTGTTGGACCCCCCCCCCTTGCCCACCCAGCCCCTCGGGGGTGATGCTTGAGCAGCCCCCTGGGACCCCAACCTTGCCCCACCCCCCCCTTCAGGACCCCCAGGAAACCGCCCCCCCCCCCCCGCCCCCCCCCACAGCTCAGCACTAAGACCCCGAGGGAGACAAAAGAGACTCCAGAGGGATTCCAGGAGGTATTTTGTGACCTTACCAAAGCCAAGGGAGGGCAAAAGCTTCTGCAGCCCCCCCCTGGGGGACCACCAGCTCCCAATGAGCCCTTAGTTCAGAGCCTCACTGACACCCCCCCCCCAAGCCCCTCAATTCCTTCCCCCTCCCCCACCCCCCCACCCCCAAAGCTGGCTTCAGGTGCAGGATGGGACCCCTGAGGGGACCTCTGAAGCTGCTCTGCCTGCAGGCCACAGCCCCCAGCCCTGAGCAGCCTGGGGCAGAGCCCCTGGGAGGTGCTGCTGCTGGGGGGGGGGGGGCCCTGGGGCACAGCTGGGGAAGCACTCTTGGAGGGGGGGGGGTGGGGAAGAAGAACTCAACCTTTCTGCTGCTCCTCAGGGCCAGATTCTCCCTGGGTGGTGGCAAGAGCTGAGGAGGAGGAGGAGGAGGAGGAGCTGCCCGCAGCCAGAGAAGCCAGCCCTGTGCCCATGCTGGGGGTCCCAGGGAGGGGGGGCTGGGGGGGGTGGGAGGTTTTCATAGCAGCCATGGGTCACAGAGGGGTTTGGAAACCACTTCCTTCCCTTTCCCCCCCATCCCTTCCCTTCCCCCCCCCCATCATATCTCCAAGATCAAACCCCCTCCCCCCCAGGGCCAGGCACGGGGCAGTGGTTGGAGGCCAGAGCCAGGTCAGAAGGTCCTCAGCACCTGGTGGTGCTTGGAAGATGCTGGTGAAGAACATCTGGAGTTAGCCCTTGAGTGATGGCACCAAAACAGTCTCCAGCTGGAGGGGGGGTGAGGGGGGGGGGATGCTACAAGGACCTGCTAGGGAGGAGGAGGAGGAGGAGGAGGAGGAGGAAGGGGCTCAGCACACCCCCAAGGAGGGCCCGAGCCGGGGCGCAGAGGGCAGGAGGCAGCGCTGGTGCTGGAGCTCCCTGGTGCCCACCACAGCTCTGCCCTCGAGCTGTGGCCTGCCTGAGGTGAAGCTGGGGGAGAAGGAGGAGGAGGAGGAGGAGAGGGAGGAGGAAGGGGCTCAGCCCGCCCCCAAGGAGGGACCAAGCTGAGGCGTGGAGGGCAGGAGGCAGCGCTGGTGCTGGAGCTCCCTGGTGCCCACCACAGCTCTGCCCTCGAGCTGTGGCCTCCCTGAGCTGCAGTGGAGCTGGGGAGGAGGAGGAGGAGGAAGAGGAGGAGGAAGAGGAGGAGGAGGAGGAAGGTGCTCAGCCCCACCCCCAAGGAGGGCCTGAGCTGGGGGTGCAGAGGGCAGGCAGCGGCGCTGGAGCTGGAGCTCCCTGGTGCTCTACCCTCGAGCTGTGGCCTCCCTGAGCCACGGAGGAGCTGGGGAGGGAGGAAGAGGAGGAGGAAGAGGAGGAGGAAGAGGAGGAGGAAGAGGAGGAGGAAGAGGAGGAGGAAGAGGAGGAGGAAGAGGAGGAGGAAGAGGAGGAGGAAGAGGAGGAGGAAGAGGAGGAGGAAGGTGCTCAGCCCACCCCCAAGGAGGGCCCAAGCTGGGGCACGGTGGGCAGGTGGCCACAGGTTGGCGGCGCTGGCGCTGGAGCTCCCTGGTGCTCTACCCTCGAGCTGTGGCCTCCCTGAGCTGCAGTGGAGCTGGGGAGGAGGGGGAGGAGGAGGAGGAGGAGGAGAGGAGGAGGAGGAAGGTGCTCAGCCCACCCCCAAGGAGGGCCCCGGCCGGGGCGCAGAGGGCAGGCGGCCACAGGCGGCGGCGCTGACGCTGGCGCTGGAGCTCCCCGGTGCTCTGCCCTCGAGCTGTGGCCTCCCTGAGCTGCAGTGGAGCTGGGGAGGAGGGGGGCAGGAGGAGGGAGGAAGAGGAGGAGGAGGAGGAGGAAGGTGCTCAGCCCACCCCCAAGGAGGGCCCCGGCCGGGGGCGCGGCGGGCAGGCGGCCACAGGCGGGCGGCGCTGGGCGCTGGCGCTGGAGCTCCCCCGGTGCCACACCACAGCTCTGCCCTCGAGCTGTGGCCTCCCTGAGGTGGAGCCGAGGAGGAGGAGGAGGAGGAGGAGCAGGAGCAGGAGGAGGAGGGGAGCAGAGGTGCTGCCCACAGCCCCAGCCAGAGCCCTGAGCCCCCTCTCTAGGGCCTCTCTCTGCAGCTCACACCGAGGTCTCCGACTGCAGCCTCATGACGAATTTGTGCGACTTGGGGTCCACGAACTCCTCGGAGAGCTTGAAGAGAGGAATCCTCTTGGTGCTGACCACCAGGCTGAAGTCCTGCCTCTTCAGCACGAAGACCACCCCGTCCTTCAGCCCGTTGGTCACCGGCTCCTCGCTGACCAGCGTCCACTGCTTGGCCAGCCAGCGGTCCTTGTGGTACTGGATGGTGGGGCCGGCGCTCAGGTAGCGCTCCAGGAAGGCCTTGGGGGCGGCAGGAAGGGGGGGGAAGAGGAGAAGCAAGAGAGCTGTCAGGGTTGGAAGGGGCCTCAAGGGATCATTCAGCTCTAGCCCCCCCCAGCCAGGGGTAAGGACAGCTCACACCAGAGCAAAGAATCGGAGTCACAAAGTCAGAGAGCTGTTAGGGATGGAAGGGGCCTCAAGGATCATTCAGCTGCAGCTCTCCCTGCCATGGGCAGGGACAGCTCAGACTGGATCAGAGAATCAGAGTCAGAGTGGTCAGGGTTGGAAGGGACCTCAAGGATCATCCAGCTCCAGCACCCCCAGCCACGGGCAGGGACAGCTCAGACCAGAGCAGAGCATCGGAGTCACAGAGTCAGAGAGCTGTTAGGGATGGAAGGGGCCTCAAGGATCATTCAGCTCCAGCACCCCCAGCCATGGGCAGGGACAGCTCAGACCAGAGCAGAGAATCAGAGTCACAGAGTCAGAGAGCTGTTAGGGATGGAAGGGGCCTCAAGGGATCATTCAGCTCCAGCACCCCCAGCCATGGGCAGGGACAGCTCCTGCTAGATCAGAGAATCAGAGTCAGAGAATCAGAGCCACAGAATAGTCAGGGCTGGAAGGGACCTCAAGGCTCAGCCAGTTGCAGCCCCCCAGCCATGGGCAGGGACAGCTCAGGCTGGATCAGAGAATCAGAGTCAGAGTGGTCAGGGTTGGAAGGGACCTCAAAGATCATCCAGCTCCAGCCCCCCTGCCATGGGCAGGGACCCCTCAGACTGGGTCAGAGTTAGAGAATGGTCAGGGTTGGAAGGGACCTCAAGGATCATCCAGCTCCAGCCCCTCAGCCCTGGGCAGGGACAGCTCACACCAGAGCAAAGAATCAGAGTCACAAAGTCAGAGAGCTGTTAGGGATGGAAGGGGCCTCAAGGCTCAGCCAGTTGCAGCCCCCCAGCCATGGGCAGGGACAGCTCAGGCTGGGTCAGAGAATCAGAGTCAGAGAATGGTCAGGGCTGGAAGGGACCTCAAGGATCATTCAGCTCCAGCCCCACCAGCCATGGGCAGGGACAGCTCAGACTGGATCAGAGAATCAGAGTCACAGAGTCACAGAACTGTTAGGGTTGGAAGGGGCCTCAAGGATCAGCCACTTGCAGCCCCCCAGCCATGGGCAGGGACAGCTCAGGCTGGGTCAGAGAATCAGAGTCAGAGAATCAGAGTCAGAGAATAGTCAGGGCTGGAAGGGACCTCAAGGCTCAGCCAGTTGCAGCCCCCAGCCATGGGCAGGGATAGCTCAGACTGGATCAGAGAATCAGAGTCACAGAGTCAGAGAACTGTTAGGGTTGGAAGGGACCTCAAGGCTCAGCCAGCTGCAGCCCCCCAGCCATAGGCAGGGACAGCTCAGACCAGAGCAGAGAATCAGAGTCACAGAGTCAGACAATGGTCAGGGCTGGAGGAGACCCAAGGATCATCCAGCTCCAGCCCCCCCAACCATGGGCAGGGACCCCTCAGGCTGGAGCAGAGAATCAGAGTCAGAGAATGGTCAGGGTTGGAAGGGACCTCAAGGCTCAGCCAGTTGCAGCTCCCCAGCCATGGGCAGGGACAGCTCACACCAGAGCAGGGAATCAGAGTCACAGAACTGCTAGGGCTGGAAGGGACCTCAAGGCTCAGCCAGTTGCAGCCCCCCCAGCCATGGGCAGGGACAGCTCAGACTGGATCAGAGTCACAGAATGGTCAGGGTTGGAAGGGGGCCTCAAGGATCATTCAGCTCCAGCCCCCCCTGCCTTGGGCAGGGACAGCTCAGACTGGATCAGAGAATCAGAGTCAGAGTCACAGGGTCAGACAATGGTCAGGGCTGGAAGGGACCTCAAGGATCAGAGCCCCCCCCTGGCAGGGGGCTTGGACCTGGATGATCTTCAACTTGGAGACCTGGATGCCCTTCAAGGTCCCTTCCAGCCCAACCCATTCCAGGCCTCCCAGCTCCACACACCTTGGGTGTCATGTCGTGGGTGATGCAGAACTCCAGGTGCTGCAGGATGCTCTCCATGGTGTGGTAGGGCTGCTGCTTGGTGGTCCTCAGGTACTTCTGCATGGCCCTGGCCATGGAGGCAAAGATGGCCTGAGCTGCCTCCCGGGGGTCCATGATCTCCCTGGGGTTCTTCTGGTCGTCCTCCTGCAGCCTCTTGATGTGGGTGAAGGCTTCTTCCACTGCCACCACCAGCCTGTGGGGGAGGGAAGGCAGGGAGGTGTCTGCTGCAGCAGGCCATGGGGGGCAGGGGGTCTCCCCACTTGGCAGCAGGAAGCCCACTTGCACCCCAGGAGAGGTTTGGAGGGGAGGTTGAGGGGCAGAGGGTTGCTGAGCAGCCACTTGGCAGCAGGAAGCCAACCTGCACCCCAGGAGAGGTTTGGGGTGGGGGGAGGTTGAGGGGCAGGGGGCAGAGGGTCTCCAAGGGTTGCTGAGCAGCCACTTGGCAGCAGGAAGCCAACCTGCACCCCAGGAGAGGTTTGGGGTGGGAGAGGTTGAGGGGCAGAGGGTTGCTGAGCAGCCACTTGGCAGCAGGAAGCCAACCTGCACCTGGGCAGCACTGAGCAGGGTCTGGCCCCAGGCTCTTGCCCCCCACCCTGCTGAGCACTGCTCAGAGCCCCTCCGGGGCTGCTCTTCTCCAAGGCTCTCAGCCCCCAGGGCTCTCTGCCTTTGCTCCTCACAGGCTTGGAACTGGAAGAGCCTCAAGCTGGGGCTGGATATTCCTCAAACTGGGACTGGATGATCCTCAATCTGGGCCTGGATGATCCTCAAATTGGGACTGGATAATCCTCAAGCTGGGACTGCATGATCCTCAAGCTGGGACTGGATGATCCTCAGAGTGGAACTGGATGATCCTCAAGATGGAACTGGATAATCCTCAAACTGGAACTGGATAATCCTCAAGGTAGGACTGGATAATCCTCAAACTGGGACTGGATGATCCTCAAATTGGGATTGGATGATCCTCAGAGTGGAACTGGATGATCCTCAAACTGGAACTGGATAATCCTCAAACTGGGACTGGATGATCCTCAAAATAGCACTGGATACTCCTCAAGCTGGAACTGGATACTCCTCAAGGTAGGACTGGATAATCCTCAAACTGGATCTGGGTAATCCTCAAACTGGGACTGGATGATCCTCAAACTGGGACTGGATGATCCTCAAAACAGGACTGGATACTCCTCAAGATGGAACTGGATACTCCTCAAGATGGAACTGGATACTCCTCAAGCTGGGCCTGGATGATCCTCAAATTGGGACTGGATAATCCTCAAGCTGGGACTGGATGATCCTCAAATTGGAACTGGATAATCCTCAAAACAGGACTGGATACTCCTCAAGCTGGGCCTGGATGATCCTCAAACTGGGACTGGATGATCCTCAAGTTGGAACTGGATAATCCTCAAACTGGGACTGGATAATCCTCAATCTGGATCTGGATAATCCTCCAGCTGGGCCTGGATGATCCTCAAACTGGGACTGGATGATCCTCAAGCTGGAACTGGATGATCCTCAAGATGGGACTGGATATTCCTCAAGGTGGGCCTGGATGATTCTCAAGCTGGGACTGGATGATCCTCAAATTGGGAGTGGTTGATCCTCAAACTGGAACTGGATAATCCTCAAAACAGGACTGGATACTCCTCAAGATGGAACTGGATACTCCCCACGTTGGAACTGGATAATCCTCAAGCTGGGACTGGATGATCCTCAAATTGGAGCTGGATATTCCTCAAGGTAGGACTGGATAATCCTCAAACTGGATCTGGGTAATCCTCAAGCTGGGACTGGATAATCCTCAAATTGGGACTGGTTGATCCTCAAGCTGGGACTGGTTGATCCTCAAGCTGGGACTGGATGATTCTCAAGCTGGGACTGGATGATCCTCAAGCTGGGACTGGATGATCCTCAAGCTGGGCCTGGATAACCTTCCAGCTCCCTTGGCCCTAGCTGAGCAACCACCTCTGGTGGCAGCCACTCTTGAAGCTCCCTTCCAACCCAACCCAACCCAACCCAACCCAACCCAACCCAACCCAACCCAACCCAACCCAACCCAACCCAACCTCCTCCCAGTCTTCACCCCCAGGCTGCTCTTCCCCAAGCCCCCAGCGGAGGGGAGCCAAGGAGCTCCCTAGCGCCCGGGTGGCCGCTGAGGGGGGGTGTCCTGGCATGGGCAGGGGGCAAGGGGCGGCAGGGGGCGGCAGGGGGCGGTACCTGGCGCGGCGCTTGCGCACCCTGCGCTCGTGCTCGGCCTCCTCGTAGTAGAACTCATTGTGGCTGTTGTCCCTGCGGCGCGCGGCCGCCGCGATCACCGCCCGCGACTGGCTGCTGGAGTTGTTGGTGGAGTTCTCTGCTGCCAAGAAAGGCTGAGCTTAGCCCTCCCGAGGCTCAGCAGAAGGGGGGAAGGGGGTGGGGTTGGGGGGCGCTTCTCCCTGTGCAGGAGGGTTGAGGTTGGGCTCCCATTGAGTTAGGGATTGGGTTGGGTTGGAGGCACCTTCAAAGGTCATAGAGGATGACTTGAAGACTCCAAGGAGTCATTGAGTTATGGATTGGGTTGGGTTGGAGGCACCTTCCAAGGTCATAAAGGTTGAGACTAGACTCCAAGGAGTCATTGAGTTATGGATTGGGTTGGGTTGGGTTGGGTTGGGTTGGAGGCACCTTCCAAAGTCAGAAAGGTTGAGACTAGACTCCAAGGAGTCATTGAGTTATGGATTGGGTTGGGTTGGGTTGGAGGCACCGTCCAAGGTCATAAAGGTTGAGATTAGACTCCAAAGAGTCACTGAGTTATGGATTGGGTTGGAGGCACCTTCCAAGGTCATAAAGGTTGAATTAAAGACTCCAAGAAGTCATTGAGTTATGGATTGGGTTGGAGGCACCTTCCCATGTGCAGGAAGGTTGAGGTTAGGCTCCCATTGAGTTAGGGATTGGGTTGGGTTGGAGGCACCTTCCAAGGTCATAAAGGTTGAATTAAAGACTCCAAGAAGTCATTGAGTTATGGATTGGGTTGGAGGCACCTTCCAAGGTCATAAAGGTTGAGACTAGACTCCAAGGAGTCATTGAGTTATGGATTGGGTTGGGTTGGGTTGGGTTGGAGGCACCTTCCAAAGTCAGAAAGGTTGAGACTAGACTCCAAGGAGTCATTGAGTTATGGATTGGGTTGGGTTGGAGGCATCATCCAAAGTCATAAAGGTTGATAATAAGACTCCAAAAAGTCATTGAGTTATGGATTGGGTTGGAGGCACCTTCCAAGGTCATAAAGGTTGAGACTAGACTCCAAAGAGTCATTGAGTTATGGATTGGGTTGGGTTGGAGGCACCTTCCAAAGTCATAAAGGTTGACTTGAAGACTCCAAGGAGTCATTGAGTTATGGATTGGGTTGGAGGCACCTTCCAAGGTCATAAAGGTTGACTTGAAGACTCCAAGGAGTCATTGAGTTATGGATTGGGTTGGAGACACCTTCCAAGGTCATAGAGGTTGACTTGAAGACTCCAAGGAGTCATTGAGTTATGGATTGGGTTGGAGGCACCTTCCCATGTGCAGGAAGGTTGAGGTTGGATTCCCATTGAGTTAGGGATTGGGTTGGGTTGGAGGCACCTTCCAAGGTCATAAAGGTTGAGATTAGACTCCAAAGAGTCATTGAGTTGTGGATTGGGTTGGGTTGGAGGTACCTTCCAAGGTCATAAAGGTGAAAATTAGACTCCAAGGAGTCATTGAGTTATGGATTGGGTTGGAGGCATCTTCCAAGGTCATAAAGGTTGACTTGAAGACTCCAAGGAGTCATTCAGTTATGGATTGGGTTGGAGGCACCGTCCAAGGTCATAAAGGTTGAGATTAGACTCCAAAGAGTCATTGAGTTATGGATTGGGTTGGAGGCATCTTCCAAGGTCATAAAGGTGGACATTAGACTCCAAGGAGTCAATGAGTTATGGACTGGGTTGGTTTGGAGGCACCTTCCAAGGTCATAAAGGTTGACTTGAAGACTCCAAAGAGTCATTGAGTTATGGATTGGGTTGGAGGCACCTTCAACATTCATAAAGCTTGACCTTAGCCCCTAAAGCCCTTAAAGGTCCCCCCTGAAGCCCTCAGAGGTCCATCCCCCAGCCCTGAAGCCCTCAGAGGTCCACTCCCCAGCCCTGAAGCCCTCAGAGGTCCACTCCAAAGCCCTGAAGCCCTCAGAGGTCCACTCCCCAGCCCTGGAGCCCTTTCTTCCAGACCCCTGAAGCAGTTGAGGTGCTGGGGGCTGCCTGATGCTCCCCCGGGGCCAAGCTGTGCTGATCCAGAGAAGGAAACAGGGGGAAGGGGGAAGGGGAGAAGGGGAAGGGGGAGAGGAGAAGAGGGGAAGGCAGGGGCTGGGGGGCTCACCCTCGCCAAGGGAATAGACTTTGAAGCCAGACATTTTCTTGGCCAGGACAGACTTGGGCAGGTTGAGCAGGGCAGGGTTGTAGACCGGGAAGTCGTGGTAGTAGTTCTCCAGGATCCAGACAGCTGCTCGCTGGATGCTGCAAGGGAGACACAGCCAGGGGTGGGGGTAGGGGGCAGGGGGTGGGGGGGGACACAGGGGAGGCTGTCAGCAGCAGCTCAGGGGCTGGGGACACACAGAGGGAGAGGAGGGAGGGACAGACGGAGGGCTGCAGGAACAGCTCGGCCCAGGGAGGGAAAGAGGCTGTGCCCAGCGTGGGGCAGCTGAGTGGGCACCCAGGGTGCCCCAAGCCCAGCCTGGAGGGGTGGGAAGGGAACCTCTGGAGAGCAGCTCCTGCATCCCCCCTGCCCCAGCAGGGCTCCCCCAGGGGGGCACAGTGCCCAGGGGGGTTGGAAGCTCTCCACAACCTCTCTGGGCTCAGCCTGCTCCAGGCCTCCAGCAGCCTCACCCCAAACTTTCTCCTCCTGGGCTCCACTCTGTGCCCCTTGGCCTGGTCCTGGGCACCACTGAGCAGAGTCTGACCCTACCAGGTTCCTCTCTCCAACATTTTGGTCCCTCCCAGAAGAACTCAGCCTGCTGAACCTCTTGAGGTTCCTCTCCCCAGCTCCCCACCCTGGCCCAGCTCACCCAGAACCCCCAATCCTGGCTG
Source organism: Melanerpes formicivorus (assembly GCF_026170545.1). Taxonomy (NCBI): domain Eukaryota; kingdom Metazoa; phylum Chordata; class Aves; order Piciformes; family Picidae; genus Melanerpes; species Melanerpes formicivorus. The sequence continues at coordinate 11,543 of NW_027145400.1, read as the reverse complement.
AACTTCTTGAGGTTCCTCTCCTTACCCGTTCCACCTCACCCAGCAGGGCCAACCCTGGCTGAACTTCCTGAGCTTCCTCTGCCCACCTCACCCAGCAGAACCCATCCCTGGTTGAGCTTCTTGAGGTTCCTCTCCCCATCCTTTCTGCCTCACCCAGCAGAACCTATCCCTGGTTGAGCTTCTTGGGGCTGAGCTTCTTGAGGTTCCTCTCCCCAGTTCCTCACCCTGGTACCACCCAGCCCTGGCTGAACTTCTTGAGCTTCCTCTGCCCACCTCACCCAGCAGAACCCATCCCTGGCTGAACTTCCTGAGCTTCCTCTGCCCATCCTGGTTGATCCTTTCCATCTCACCCAGCAGAATCCATCCCTGGTTGAGCTTCTTGAGGCTGAGCTTCTTGAGGTTCCTCTCCCCAACTCCTCAGCCTGGCTCAGCTCACCCAGAACCCCCAATCCTGACTGAACTTCCTGAGCTTCCTTTGCCCATCCTGGTTGATCCTTTCCACCTCAGCTAGCAGAACCCATCCCTGGTTGAATTTCACCAGGTCCCTCCCTACCCTTTCCATCTCACCCAGCAGAACCCATCCCTGGTGGAGCTTCTTGAGGCTGAGCTTCTTGAGGTTCCTCTCCCCAGTTCCTCACCCTGGAACCCCCAACCCTGGCTGAACTTCCTGAGCTTCCTCTGCCCACCTCAGCCAGCAGAACCCATCCCTGGTTGAGCTTCTTGAGGCTGAGCTTCTTGAGGTTCCTCTCCCCAGCTCTCCCCCCTGCCCCAGCTCACCCAGGACCCCCCCAGCCTCCCTTCCCCCGGGGGCACCTCCCCCTGCCAGCGTCGCCCCCAGCCTGGGCAGTGCCCCCCTGACCGCGTCGCCCCCAGCCTGGGCAGTGCCCCCCTGACCGCGTCGCCCCCAGCCTGGGCAGCGCCTCCCTGCCCGCATCACTCCCAGCCTGGGCAGCGTCCCCCTGCCTGCATCACTCCCAGCCTGGGCAGTGCCTCCCTGCCCGCATTGCCCCCAGCCTGGGCAGTGCCCCCCTGCCCGTGTTGCCCCCAGCCTGGGCAGTGCCTCCCTGCCCGCATCACCCCCAGCCTAGGCAGTACCCCCCCTGCCCACGTCGCCCCCAGCCTGGACAGTGCCCTCCTGCCTGCATCAACCCCAGCCTGGGCAGCGCCCCCCTGCCCACATTGCCCCCAGCCCAGACAGCGCCCCCCTGCCTGCGTCACCCCCGGCCTGGGCAGCACCTCCCTGCCTGCATCACCCCCAGCCTGGTCAGCACCTTGTGCCCACATCACTCCCAGCCTGGTCAGCACCCCCCTGCCCACATCACCCCCGGCCTGGGCAGCGACCCCTGCCCGCATCACCCCCGGCCTGGGCAGCGACCCCTGCCCGCATCACCCCCAGCCTGGGCAGTGGCTCCCTGCCTGCATCACTCCCAGCCCGGACAGCGCCCCCTGCCTGCATCACCCCCAGCCTGGTCAGCACCTTGTGCCCACATCACCCCCGGCCTGGTCAGCACCCCCCTGCCCACATCACCCCCGGCCTGGGCAGCCACCCCCTGCCTGCATCACCCCCAGCCTGGGCAGCACCTCCCTGCCTGCATCACCCCCAGCCCGGACAGCAACCCCTGCCTGCATCACCCCCAGCCTGGGCAGCACCTTGTGCCCACATCACCCCCGGCCTGGGCAGCCGCCCCCTGCCCGCATCACTCCCAGTCTGGGCAGCGCCCCCCTGCCCGCATTGGCCCCGGCCTGGGCAGTGCCCCCCATCTGCATTGCCCCCAGCCTGGGCAGTGCCCCCCTGCCCGTGTTTCCCCCAGCCTGGGCAGCGCCTCCCTGCCTGCATCACCCCCAGCCTGGGCAGCACCTTGTGCCCACGTCACCCTCAGCCCGGGCAGCGCCCCCCTGCCCGCATCACTCCCAGCCCGGACAGCGCCCCCCTGCTCGCATCACCCCCGGCCCGGACAGCGCCTCCCTGCCCGCATCACCCCCAGCCTGGGCAGCACCCCCCTGCCTGCATCGACCCCAGCCTGGGCAGTGCCCCCCTGCCTGCATCACCCCTAGCCTGGGCAGCGCCTCCCTGCCTGCATCACCCCCAGCCCGGGCAGCGTCCCCCTGCCTGCATCACTCCCAGCCTGGGCAGTGCCTCCCTGCCCGCATTGCCCCCAGCCTGGGCAGTGCCCTCCTGCCTGCATCACCCCCAGCCTGGGCAGCGCCCCCCTGCCTGCATCACTCCCAGCCTGGGCAGTGCCTCCCTGCCCGCATTGCCCCCAGCCTGGGCAGTGCCCCCCTGCCCGTGTTGCCCCCAGCCTGGGCAGTGCCTCCCTGCCCGCATTGCCCCCAGCCTGGGCAGTGCCCCCCTGCCCACATTGCCCCCAGCCCGGACAGCGCCCCCCTGCCTGCGTCACCCCTGGCCTGAGCAGCGCCCCTGGCCTGGACAGCAGCCCCCTGCTCACATCACCCCCAGCCCGGACAGCACCCCCCTGCCCACGTCACCCCCAGCCTGGGCAGCGCCCCCCTGCCCGCATCACCCCCGGCCCGGACAGCGCCCCCCTGCAGGCGCCCCGGGGTGGGGCAGGGCAGGTACCTGAGGTGCCCCACGTTGTAGAAGCGGCTGGCGCCGTCGGCCGAGCGCACGGCCTTGAGGGTGAACTGCGGCTGCAGCTGCCGCAGCTCCAGCAGCACCACCGCCAGGTAGTGGACGAAGAGCAGGGCGTCCACCAGCGACACCGAGTACTGCACCACCCCCTGGTAGTTCCTGTCCCGGGAGTCCAGGATCCTGACCCCGTAGAAGAGCCAGTAGGAGACCACCAGGAGGAAGACCAGGACCATGAGCAGGGCGCGGAAGACGAAGACGCGGGGGAAGAAGGCCTTGGGGCGGCGGAAGAAGAGAGCCCAGCTGCCCAGCAGGAGGATGAGGAGCTTGAAGGCCACCGAGATGAAGAGCCCCTCGCAGGCCGTGCCGCAGGGCTCCAGCTCCTCCCTCCACAGCAGCTGGGGCAGCAGCATGAAGGCCAAGGGGGTGAGGAAGGCCAGCAGGGCCAGGGCCCCGGCCAGCGAGACGCCCAGGTGCCGCCAGCAGTCCAGGTGGGCGCTGTCCTCCATGTCCTTGGCGATGCGGCTGAGGTCATCGTGGGAGATGCTGTGCTCCGAGGTCCCTGTCACCACCGTGGTGGTCTCCCCCCAGTTGTCGTCCTGAGGAGGGGGCAAGACACAGAGAGTCAGGGGAGGGAAGCTCTGGAGGGGCAGCTCCTGTGCTCCTCCCCTTGCCCCAGCAGGGCTCCCCCCAAGGGGGGCACAGTGCCCAGCAGGGGGGGTTGGAAGCTCTTCACAGCCTCTCTGGGCTCAGCCTGCTCCAGGCCTCCAGCAGCCTCCCCCCAAACAGCTTTCTCCCTCCTGGCCTCCACTTTGTGCCCTCCTTGGTGCCACAGAGCAGAGTGTGGCCCCAGACTCTTGCCCCCGCCCCCATCCCAGCCTTTAGCTCCTGCTGAGCATTGCTCAGATGCCCTCTGGGGCTGCCCCAGGCAGCTCTCAGCCTTTGCTCCTCCCAGAGCTGCTCCAGGCCCCTCAGCACCTTCCCAGCCTCCCCTGGACCCTCTCCAGCCTGCTCCAGGCCTCCAGCAGCCTCACCCCAAACAGCTTTCTCCCTCCTGGCCTCCACTTTGTGCCCTCCTTGGTGCCAGAGAGCAGAGTGTGGCCCCAGCCTCTTGCCCCCCCCCAGCCTTTAGCTCCTGCTGAGCATTGCTCAGATGCCCTCTGGGGCTGCTCCTTCACCACTGGGGGGGGTTGGCTCCAGGTCTCTCCCATCCCCAGCAGCCTGGGGGGGAAACTGCTGGATTCAGAGGACCCTCCCAGCCCACCCCAGCTCCAACATCTCCCCTCCAGCAAACCTCCAAGCCCGGGGCACTGCCTGGCACCATCACCCCCATCCAGCCGGTGGAAACCTCAGCCTGGGGTGGGCTGGGGACCACGACTCGGCCCAGGGCCCTCCAGGGAAGCCTCCTTGGTGGCTCTGTGCTGTGCTCTCCAGCTCTCCAGCCCCAGCTCTGGAAGTGGGAAGCTGCCAGCTCCCAGTCAAACCCCCTCATTAGCAGGGCCAGAAGGGACATGCCCAGCCCAACACACCCCAACCACCACCGTGCAGCAGGGAGGGAGGGAGGGAGGGAGGGAGGGAGCTGCCTCCTCCAGCCAGCACCCAGACAGGGAGCTCAGAGCCTTGGGCACATGGAAACAGGGAATGGTTTGGGTTGGAAAAGCCCTCTGAGAGCATCCAGGCCAAGCAGCAGCCCAGCAGCACCACGGCCACCAAACCACAGCCCCAAGTGCCACGGCCACAGGGCTCTGGAACGCCTCCATGGATGGGGACTCCACCACCTCCCTGGGCAGCACTGGGCCAGACCCTGACCACTCTTGCAGGGTGATCCCAGCTGGGATCTTCTTTTCCCATCCCTGGAGGTGTTCAAGGCTGGGCTGGACGAGGCCCTGAGCACCTTGGGCTGGTGGGAGCTGTCCCTGCCCATGGCAGGAGGGTTGGAACCGGATGGTCCTGAACGTCCCTTCCAACCCAACCCCTTCCACGAACCTCTGACATCCTTCAGACTTTGGGATTCATTTCCCCTCCCCCCACCATCCCCCCCCTCAGATTCCAGCAATTCCCTTCCCAACAGCAAACTGAAGCCGGGCTGGGGGCTCTGCGGAGGGATGGGAAGCGAAGGAGGCTGCGGGAGGACCCCAGCCCATCCCCAGGTGACCCCAAGGCTGCCATCAGCTGGTGGCCCGGGCGGGTTGAGCCAGCAGCCGCCGCAGGTTCCAGGCGGCGCCGGCGCCGGCTCCAGCTCCGCGGGGTGGGGGGAAGATGAAAGGAGCCTGGGAGCCGCCGGCGTGGGCGGCTGGGAGCCGCCGGGAGCTGCGGGATGGCAGCCCGAGGAGCGCCAGTGCCCAGCTTTGGGGGGGGTAGGGGGCTGGGGGGGTCCCCAGTGCCAGGCTGGCAGCAGGCTGGCCGCCGGAGGGAGGCGGCACCGGAGCCTGCGATCGCGCTCTCCCCCGGAGGGACACGGCACCGGAGGCTCCGATCGCGCTGGCCGCCGGAGGGACGCGGCACCGGAGCCTCCGATCGCGCTCTCCCCCGGAGGGACGAGGCACCGGAGCCTCCGATCGCGCCGGCCGCCGGAGGGAGGCGGCACCGGAGCCTCCGATCGCGCTCGCCCCCGGAGGGACGCGGCACCGGAGCCTCCGATCACGTTCTCCCCCGGAGGGAGGCGGCACCGGAGCCTGCGAACGCGCTGGCCTCCGGAGGGACGCGGCACCGGAGCCTGCGATCGCGCTGGCCGCCGGAGGGACGCGGCACCGGAGCCTCCGATCGCGCTCGCCCCCGGAGGGACGCGGCACCGGAGCCTCCGATCGCGCCGGCCGCCGGAGGGAGGCGGCACCGGAGCCTCCGATCGCGCTCTCCCCCGGAGGGACGCGGCACCGGAGCCTCCGATCGCGCTGGCCGCCGGAGGGACGCGGCACCGGAGCCTCCGATCGCGCTGGCCGCCGGAGGGAGGCGGCACCGGAGCCTCCGATCGCGCCGGCAGCCAGGCCGGGGCTGCGGCGGAGCAGGCAGAGCTCGTCCCCTCCCTAAGGATTGGATCCCCCCGGGCGTTTTCCAGCCCGGTGCCCACCCCGGCGGCATCCCCAGGGCACCGTGGCAGCCGCTTTCGTTTGCAGCCGGCGCCGCCTGCCCGCCCTGCCCGCGGGCACCGCGCAGGAGCCCGGCCAGGGGCCAGCCCAACCGGCTCGACCGGGACACGGCAGGCGTGCCCGGGCCCCCCCCCCCTCCGCGCCCTGCCCTCGGCAGCAGAGGGGTGGAGGGGCTGCAGAGATGCCAAGCCCGTGCCCAGCTCACCCTCTCGTCCCCCCGGGTGGACTCATTGTCCAGCAGGGGCTCTCCTGGTGCCTGGATGGTCACCGACTTGTCCCCGCGGCTCCCGTCGCGGCTCTTGGAGCGGTGCCGGTCCCGACGGTCCCTGGCAGGCAAGAAGGAGGCAGTGGGGTGGGGGAACTCCTCCAAAGACCTGTGCCCACCCTGCCCGCCCACAGCTGGCTAGGGGCTTGGGTGGCATCCCCTGAATGGGTTGGGTTGGAAGGGACCTTGAAGAGCAGCGAGGTGCAAAGCCCCTGCCCTGGGCAGGGACAGCTCCCACCAGCCCAGGGGGCTCCAGGACTCATCCAGCCTGGCCTTGAGCACCTCCAGGGAGGAGGCTGAGTGGAATACTCTGTGGAGGGAGGCTGGGAAGAATCATGGAATGGGTTGGGTTGGAAGGGACCTTCAAGAGCATCCAATTCCAACCCTCCTGCCACGGGCAGGGACCCCTCCCACCAGCCCAGGGGGCTCCAAGCCTCATCCAACCCGGCCCTGAGCACCTCCAGGGAGGAGGCTCAGTGGAATCCTCTGTGGAGGGAGGCTGGGGAGAATCATGGAGAGATTTGGGTTGGAAGGGACCTTCAAGAGCATCCAATTCCAACCCCACTGCCACGGGCAGGGACCCCTCCCACCAGCCCAGGCTGCTCAGGACCTCATCCAAGCTTGCCTTGAGCACCTCCAGGGATGAGGCTGAGGGGAAGCCTCTGTGGAGGGAGGCTGGGGAGAATCATGGAGAGGTTTGGGTTGGAAGGGACCTTCAAGAGCATCCAATTCCAACCCTCCTGCCATGGGCAGGGACCCCTCCCACCAGCCCAGGCTGCTCAGGACCTCATCCAAGCTTGCCTTGAGCACCTCCAGGGATGGGTCCATGAGCTTGGACCAGGATTTGTGTTGGTGACTTCCCCCCTCCTCTCCTCCCCCCAACCTCAGAGCATCCCAAGGGAGGGGGCAAGGGCTTGAGGGACACAACCAGCTTCACCCAGCCTGGCCCTGACCACCTGCAGGGGTAGGACAAGCAGATCCCAGCACCAGCTGCAGGGATGCTGCAGGGATGCTGCAGGGATGCTGCAGGGATGCTGCAGGCAGGAGCTGGCGGGGAGCGGGGGGGGGGGGGGGCTGCATTGAGGCGCTCTGGGGTCACCCAGGCTGCACTCTGGGGGGCTCCTCCCGGGCTGGCTGGGTGCCTGGGGGGGGGGCAGGGGTGGGCCGGGGCAGGCTGCCCCCTCACCTGTGCTTGCGGGAGCTGCGGGAGTGGCCGGACTTGTAGGAGTAGCCTGAGTACTGCGACTCATTGTCCATGGCGTCCGAGCGCCGCCCCCGGTGCCGCTCGGCGCCGCAGCCCTTCCCCCGCCCCGGCCCCGGCGCCGCCGCCAGCGCCTCCTTCACGGGGGGCTTCTTCAGGCCCAAGGGCACCTTCAGGAAGTCGACTGTCACCTTGAGGGACTCTATTTTGATCACCTGGCCGGGCTCTTCTCAGGAGAAAAGGGCTGGGCCACCTGCGGGGGAGCCAAAGCAGAGAGGGGAGGGGGATCAAAGGTGGGTCTGGGGGCGACAGCCCAGCGGGGCCAGCTGGGGTGAGCATGGAGTCAGAGGGGACCTCAAGGATCATCCGGGTCAAACCCCACTGCCAAGGGCAGGGACAGCCCCTGCTAGATCAGAGAATCAGAGTCAGAGAGTGGTCAGGGCTGGAAGGGACCTCAAGGATCAGCCAGCTCCAACCCCACTGCCACAGGCAGGGACAGCTCAGGCCAGAGCAGACAATCAGAGTCAGAAAGTGGTCAGGGCTGGAAGGGACCTCAAGGATCATCCAGATCCAAAGCCCCTGCCACAGGCAGGGACAGCTCAGGCCAGAGCAGAGAATCAGAGTCAGAAAGTGGTCAGGGCTGGAAGGGACCTCAAGGATCATCCAGCTCCAACCCCACTGCCACAGGCAGGGACAGCTCAGGCCAGAGCAGGGAATCAGTCACAGAGGCAGAGAGTGGTCAGGGCTGGAAGGGTCCTCAAGGACCATCCAGATCCAAACCCCCTGCCATGGGCAGGGACAGCCCCTGCTAGATCATAGAGCTGTCAGGGTTGGAAAGGACCTCAAGGGTCACCACAAGAATCAGAGTCACAGAGTCAGAGAGTGGTCAGGGGTGGAAGGGACCTCAAGGACCATCCAGATCCAAAGCCCCTGCCTTGGGCAGGGACACCTCAGGCCAGAGCAGAGAATCAGCCCCTGCTAGATCATAGAATCAGAGTCAGAGAATCAGAGTCAGAGAATGGTCAGGGCTGGAAGGGTCCTCAAGGCTCAGCCAGCTCCAAACCCCCTGCCATGGGCAGGGACCGCTCAGGCCAGAGCAGAGAATCAGAGTCACAGAGGCAGAGAGTGGTCAGGGCTGGAAGGGACCTCAAGGACCATCCAGATCCAAAGCCCTTGCTGTGGCCATGGACACCTCCTGCTAGGTCATAGAGCTGTCAGGGCTGGAAAAGACCTCAAGGATCATCACAAGAATCAGTCAGAGAATTTGTCAGGGCTGGAAGGGATCTCAAGGATCATCCAGCTCCAGCCCCCCTGCCATGGGCAGGGACAGCCCCTGCTAGATCACAGAACCAGAGTCACAGAGGCAGAGAGTGGTCAGGGCTGGAAGGGACCTCAAGGCTCCTCCAGCTCCAGCCCCCTGCCACAGGCAGGGACAGCTCACACCACAGCAGGCTGCTCACAGCCTGGCCCTAGTGCTAGGACTGGGAGGGGATGGAGCTAAAACCAGAAGTGAGGAGATTCAGATTGGAGCTGAGGAAGAAGTCCTTCCCCAGGAGGGTGCTGAGAGCCTGGTGGTGAGGGGGTGGAAGCCTCAGCCCTGGAGGTGTTTGCAGCCAGGCTGGAGCTGGCTGTGAGCAGCCTGCCCTGGGCTGAGCTGCCCCTGCCCATGGCAGGGGCTTGGAGCTGGCTGAGCCTTGAGCTCCCTTCCAGCCCTGGCAGCTTTATCATTCTATGAACCCCCAGGGCTGAGGCTGAGCCTTCCACCCCCTCCCTGGGCAGCCTGGGCCAGGCTCTCACCACCCTCCAGGGGCAGAACTTCTCCCTCACACCCAGCCTGAACCTCCCCACTCCTGGCTTTGCTCCACCCTCCCCAAGTCCTACCCTTCCCTCACACCCTCCAGAGTCCCTCCCCAGCTTCCCTGCAGCCCCCCTGCAGACCCTGCCAGGCCAGCAGGAGGTCTGCTGGGAGCCTTCTCTGCTCCAGCCTGCACAGCCCCAACTCTCTCAACCTATCCTCAGAGCAGAGCAGGAGGTCTCCTTCCTGTGGCCCACCCAAGGCTGCCCAGCAAGGTCTCAAGCTGGCTCAGCAGGTCCTGCAGCTGGTTTGTTCCCAGCCCCTGGGGGGGGGGGTTGGCTGCTTTTGGGGTGCCACCCCCTCCCCCCCCTGCTCTGCTTGGGTCCCTCAAGTCCTTCAGCCTCCCCTTGGGATGCTCTGAAGGTGGTTTTGCTCCACCTTCCCCACTCCTATCCCCTGCCTGACACCCTCAGAAGTCCCTCCCCAGCTCCCTGCTCTGCTGGGAGGCCACAAGGAGCAGCCCCTCACCCAGGCCAAGAGGGGAAGAGACCCTGGGGGGCACCTGGGGGGCACCTGGGGGGGACCTGGGGGCACTTGGCTCCACTGGGAGGCCACAAGGAGCAGCCCCTCACCCAGCCCAAGAGGGGAAGAGAACCTGGGGGGCACCTGGGGGGCACTTGGGGGCACTTTGCTCTGCTGGGAGGCCACAAAGAGCAGCCCCTCACCCAGCCCAAGAGGGGAAGAGACCCTGGGGGGCACCTGGGGGGCACTTTGCTCTGCTGGGAGGCCACAAGGAGCAGCCCCTCACCCAGGCCAGGAGGGGAAGAGAACCTGGGGGGCACCTGGGGGGCACTTGGCTCTGCTGGGAGGCCACAAGGAGCAGCCCCTCACCCAGGCCAAGAGGGGAAGAGACCCTAGGGGGCACCTGGGGGGCACTTTGCTCTGCTGGGAGGCCAAAAGGAGCAGCCCCTCACCCAGGCCAAGAGGGGAAGAGACCCTGGGGGGCACCTGGGGGGCACTTGGCTCTTCTGGAAGGCCACAAGGAGCAGCCCCTCACCCAGGCCAAGAGGGGAAGAGAACCTGGGGGGCACCTGGGGGCACTTTGCTCTGCTGGGAGGCCACAAGGAGCAGCCCCTCACCCAGGCCAAGAGGGGAAGAGACCCTGGGGGGCACCTGGGGGGCACTTTGCTCTGCTGGGAGGCCACAAGGAGCAGCCCCTCACCCAGGCCAAGAAGGGAAGAGACCCTGGGGGGCACCTGGGGGGCACTTTGCTCTGCTGGGAGGCCACAAGGAGCAGCCCCTCACCCAGCTCAAGAGGGGAAGAGACCCTGGGGGGCACCTGGGGGGGCACCTGGGGGCAGTTTTCTCTGCTGGGAGGCCACAAGGAGCAGCCCCTCACCCAGCTCAAGAGGGGAAGAGACCCTGGGGGGCACCTGGGGGGGCACCTGGGGGCAGTTTTCTCTGCTGGGAGGCCACAAGGAGCAGCCCCTCACCCAGCCCAAGAGGGGAAGAGACCCTGGGGGGCACCTGGGGGGCACTTTGCTCTGCTGGCCCTGGGGTGGCCACGTTTCCCCTCCCCAGGGGGACCCCCACCAGCAGCTCCTGCTGGGAGCCCCTGAGTTCAGGGCCAGCAGGGCTCCATTCAGTTGCCAAGAGAGTGCCAGGGGGGTGGGGGCCAGGAGAGAGACAACCAACCCAACCCAAACCAACCCAACCCAACCCAACCCAAACCAACCCAAACCAACCCAAACCAACCCAACCCAACCCAAACCAACCCAACCCAACCCAACCCAACCCAACCCAACCCAACCCAAACCAACCCAACCCAACCCAAACCAACCCAACCCAAACCAAACCAACCCAACCCAACCCAACCCAAACCAACCCAACCCAACCCAACCCAACCCAAACCAACCCAAACCAACCCAACCCAACCCAAACCAACCCAAACCAATCCAACCCACCCAACCCAAACCAACCCAAACCAACCCAACCCAAACCAACCCAACCCAAACCAACCCAAACCAACCCAAACCAACCCAAACCAACCCAACCCCACCCCAGGGCTGAGTACCTGAGGTGCAGGCAAGGTCTGAGGCCCAGCTGGCAGCACAGGGCTCTGCCTGGGCACGTCCCCCCCCCTCCCCAAGCAGGGAGCTGGGAATCTCACACCCAGGGAGCTGATTCCCAGCTCCTCCAGGAGCATCTCTCCACCCCTCCCCACCTCCACCCCCCCTCCTCCAGCTCCCAGCCAAGGTGGGCAGAGCTCAGGGCTGCCAGGGGAAGGGGAAGGGGGAGGCTGCCTTGGAGCCCCTGAGGGTTTGGGGGGTGGGGGGGGGGAGCATTGGGTTGGGTTGGCTCAGCCCAGGAGCAGCCAGGGAGTGGGGAGGGGGCTTGGAGCAGGCCTTGGGACCACCACATCCTCACCAGCAACCCCCCAAGTGCTGGAGGGGCACCCCTGCAGCAGCCTGGAGCCCCCAGGGGGCTGGGGGAGCTGCTGGGGTGGGAGGAGAAGATCCCAGCTGGGCAGCAGGAGGCTCTGGGGAGCTGAGGGAAGGGCTGGGGGGGTTGCAGTGGTGGCCTGCTGGGGGGGGGGTGACCCCCACCCC
>NW_027145399.1:0-21800 GCF_026170545.1 Melanerpes formicivorus | reverse complement strand
GCCCAGCCCCATTCCCAGCCCTGCCCCAGCCCAGCCCCAGCCCCAGCCCTGCCCCAGCCTAGCCCCAGCCCCAGCCCAGCCCCTGCCCTGGACCCAGCCCCAGCCCCACCCTAGCCTCATCCCCAGCCACAGCCCTGCCCCAGCCCCAGCCCTGCCATGGCCCAGCCCCTGCCCCAGCCCTGCCCCTGCCCTGGACCCAGCCCCTGCCCTGGTCCCAGCCCCAGCCCAGCCCCAGCAACAGCCACAGCCCAGCCCTAGCCCATCCCCAGCCCCACCCTCAGCCCCAGCCCAGCTCCAGCCACCGCCCAGCCCCAGCCCTGCCCCCAGCCCAGCCCCAGCCCCAGCCCCAGCCCAGCCCCACCCTGGACCCAGCCCCAGCCCCAGCCCAGCCCCAGCCCTGCCCCAGGCTAGCCCCAGCCCCAGCCCAGCCCCTGCCCTGGACCCAGCCCCGGCCCCACCCCAGCCTCATCCCCAGCTCAGGCCCAGCCCTGCCCCAGCCCAAGCCCCAGCCCAAGCCCCAGCCCCATCCGTTCCCCAGCCCAGCCCAGCCCCATCCCCATCTCTGACCCCAGCCCAGCCCTAGCCCCAGCCCTGCCCATGCCTTGGTTCCAGCCCCAGCCCCAGCCCTGCGCCAACCCAGCCCCAGCCCAAGGCCCAGCCTCAAGCCTAGTCCTGCCCCAGCCCTGGCCCCAATCCAGCCCCAGCCCTACCCCTACCTCAGCCCTAGCCCCAGCCCTGTCCGCAGCCTCAGCCCCAGCCCCAGCCCCACCCTCGCCACCAGCCCAGCCCCAGCCCCAACCTTGGCCCCAGCCCAGCCCCAGTTCCAGCCCTGCCCCAGCCCTGCCCCTGCCCCGGCCCCAGCCCCAGCCCCAGACTCGACCCCAGCCAGCCCCAGGCCTAGCCCTGCCCCAGTCCCCACCCCAGACTCAGCCTCAGCCCCAGCCCTACCCCAGCCTCATCCCCAGCCCAGGCTCAGCCCTGCCCCAGGCCAAACCCCAGCCCCAGCCCCAGCCCTGCATCAGCCCAGCCCCAGCCCCACCCCAGCCTCATCCCCAGTACCAGGCGCAGCCCTGCCCCAGCCCAGCCCCAGCCCCCAGCCCCAGCCCCAGCCAAGCCCTGGCCCAGGCCCAGCCCTGCACCGAACCCAGCCCCAGACCGGCGCCAGCCCCGGACCCAGCCACAGCCCTGTCCCAGCCCCAGCCCCAGCCCCAGCCCAGCCCCAGCCACAGCCCTGCCCCAGCCCTGGACCCAGCCCCAGTCGCAGCCCTGACCCCAGCCCAGCCCTAGCCCATCCCCAGCCCCACCCTCAGCCCCAGCCCTGCTCCAGCCACAGCCCATCCACAGCCCTGGACCCAGACCCAGCCCAGCCCCAGCCCCAGCACTGCCCTAGCCCAGCCCCAGCCCTGCCCCAGCCCAACCCCAGCCAAAGCCCTGCCCCAGCCCAGCCCCAGCCCCAGCCCCACCCTCAGCACCAGCCCAGCTCCAGCCATAGCCCAGCCATAGACCTGGACCCAGCCCCAGCCCTAGCCCAGCCCCAGCCCAACTCCAGCCCCAGCCCTGCCCTCAGCCCAACCCTGCCCAAGGCCAAGCCCCAGATCTAGCCTGGCCCCAGCCCTGTCCCCTAGCCCCATCCACAGCCCTAGCCCCAGCCCTTTCCGCAGCACCAGCCCCAGCCCCACCCTCGCCACCAGCACAGCCCCAGCCCCAGCCCTGTCCCCAGCCCAGCCCCAGCCCCAGCCCTAGGCCAGTCCGCCCTCAGCCCCAGCCCAAGCCCCGTACCCTGCCCCAGCCCCAGCCCTAGCCCAGCCCTGCCCTCAGCCCCAGCCCCAGCCCCAGCCCCACCCTCGGCCCCAGCCCAGCCCCTGCCCCAGGGCTGCCCCGGCCCAGCCCCAGCCCCAGCCCAGCCCCTGCCCTGGACCCAGCCACAGCCGAGCCCCAGCCCCAGCCCCAGCCCAGCCCCAGCCCAGCTCCAGCCCCAGCCCCAGCTCAGCCCCAGCCCAGCCCCAGCCCCAGCCCTGCCCCATCCCTGCCCTCAGCCCAGCCCCAGCCCCAGTCCGGACCCAGTTCTGCCCCAGCCCAGCCCCAGCCCTGCCCCAGCCTAGCCCCAGACCCAGTCCAGCCCCTGCCCTGGACCCAGTCCCAGCCCCAGCCCAGACGCAGCCCAGCCCCAGCCACCACCCAGCCCCAGCCCTGCCCCCAGCCCAGCCCCAGTTCTGCCCCAGCCCCAGACCCAGCCCAACCCTGGACCCAGCCGCAGCCCCAGCGCAGCCCCAGCCCCAGCCCTGCCCCAGCCTAGCCCCAGCCCCAGGCCAGCCCCTGCCCTGGACCCAGCCCCAGCCCCACCCCAGTCTCATCCCCAGCCCCAGCCCAGCCCCAGCCCTGCCCCAGCCTAGCCCCAGCCCCAGCCCAGCCCCTGCCCTGGACCCAGCCCCAGCCCCACCCCAGTCTCATCCCCAGCCACAGCCCTGCCCCAGCCCCAGCCCTGCCCCAGCCCTGCCCTCAGCTTAGCCCCAGCCCCAGCCTGGCCCCAGTTCTGCCTCAGCCCCAGACCCAGCCCAACCCTGGACCCAGCCCCCAGCCCCAGCCCAGCCCCAGCCCCAGCCCTGCCCCAGCCTAGCCCCAGCCCCAGTCCAGCCCCTGCCCTGGACCCAGTCCCAGCCCCAGCCCAGCCCCAGTCCAGCCCCAGCCACCACCCAGCCCCAGCCCTGCCCCCAGCCCAGCCCCAGCCCCACCCTGGACCCAGCCCCAGCGCAGCCCCATTCCCAGCCCTGCCCCAGCCCTGCCCTCAGCCCAGCCCCAGCCCCAGCCCGGCCCCAGTTCTGCCCCAGCCCCAGACCCTGCCCAACCCTGGACCCAGCCTAGCCCCAGCCCCAGCCCAGCCCCTGCCCTGGACCCAGCCACAGCCCAGCCCCAGCCCCAGCCCCAGCACAGCCCCAGCCCAGCCCCAGCCCCAGCCCAGCCCTAGCCCAGCCCTAGCCCAGCCCCAGCCCCACCCTCAGGCCCAGCCCAGCTCCAGCCCCAGCCCAGCCACAGCCCTGGACTCAGCCCCAGCCCAGCCCCAGCACCAGCCCTGCCCCAGCCCTACCCTCAGCCCAGCCCCAGCCCCAGCCCGGTGCCAGTTCTGCCCCAGCCCCAGACCCAGCCCCAGCCCGGTGCCAGTTCTGCCCCAGCCCCAGCCCCAGCCCCAGCCCGGCCCCAGTTCTGCCCCAGCCCCAGACCCAGCCCAACCCTGGACCCAGCCGCAGCCCCAGCCCTGCCCTGGACCCAGTCCCAGCCCCAGCCTAGCCCCAGCCCCAGCCCAGCCCCTGCCCTGGACCCAGCCCCAGCCCCACCCCAGTCTCATCCCCAGCCCCAGCCCTGCCCCAGCCCTGCCCTCAGCCCAGCCCCAGCCCCAGCCCGGCCCCAGTTCTGCCCCAGACCCAGACCCAGCCCTACCCTTGACCCAGCCGCAGCCCCAGCCCAGCCTCATCCCCAGCCCCTGCCCTGGACCCAGTCCAAGCCCCAGCCCAGACGCAGCCCAGCCCCAGCCACCACCCAGCCCCAGCCCCTGCCCTGGACCCAGCCCCAGACCCACCCAAGTCTCATCCCCAGCCCCAGCCCAGCCCCAGCCCCAGCCCTGCCCCAGCCCTGCCCTAAGCCCAGCCCCAGCCCCAGCCTGGCCCCAGTTCTGCCTCAGCCCCAGACCCAGCCCCACCCTGGACCCAGCCCCAGCCCAGCCCCAACACCAGCCCTGCCCCAGCCCTGCCCTCAGCCCAGCCCCAGCCCCAGCCCAGCCCCAGTTCTGCCCCAGCCCCAGACCCAGCCCAACCCTGGACCCAGCCCCAGCCCCAGCCCAGCCCCAGCCTAGCCCCAGACCCAGTCCAGCCCCTGCCCTGGACCCAGTCCCAGCCCCAGCCCAGACCCAGCCCAGCCCCAGCCCCACCCTGGACCCAGCCCCAGCCCAGCCCCAGCACCAGCCCTGCCCCAGCCCTGCCCTCAGCCCAGCCCCAGCCCCAGCCTGGCCCCAGTTCTGCCTCAGACCCAGAACCAGCCCAACCCTGGACCCAGCCCCAGCCCCAGCCCAGCCCCAGCCTAGCCCCAGACCCAGTCCAGCCCCTGCCCTGGACCCAGCCCCAGCCCCACCCCAGTCTCATCCCCAGCCACAGCCCTGCCCCAGCCCCAGCCCTGCCCCAGCCCTGCCCTCAGGCCAGCCCCAGCCCCAGCCTGGCCCCAGTTCTGCCTCAGACCCAGACCCAGCCCAACCCTGGACCCAGCCCCAGCCCCAGCCCAGCCCCAGCCTAGCCCCAGACCCAGTCCAGCCCCTGCCCTGGACCCAGCCCCAGCCCCAGCCCAGCCCCTGCCCTGGACCCAGCCCCAGCCCCACCCCAGCCTCATCCCCAGCCACAGCCCTGCCCCAGCCCCAGCCCTGCCATGGCCCAGCCCCTGCCCCAGCCCTGCCCCTGCCCTGGACCCAGCCCCTGCCCTGGTCCCAGCCCCAGCCCAGCCCCAGCCACAGCCACAGCCCAGCCCTAGCCCATCCCCAGCCCCACCCTCAGCCCCAGCCCAGCTCCAGCCACAGCCCAGCCACAGCCCTGGACCCAGCCCCAGCCCATCCCCAGCCCCAGCCCCAGCCCTGCCCTAGCCCAGCCCCAGCCCTGCCCCAGCCCAACTCCAGCCCCAGCCACCGCCCTGACCCAGCCCTGGACCCAGCCCCAGCCCCAGCCCTGTCCCAGTCCCCGCCCCAGCCCCAGCCCAGCCCCACCCCCGGCCCCATCCCCGACCACAGCCCAGCTTCAGCCACAGCCCAGCCACAGCCCAGCCCGAGCCCTGCCCCAGCCCAGCCCCATTCCCAGCCCTGCCCCAGCCTAGCCCCAGCCCCAGCCCAGCCTCATCCCCAGCCACAGCCCTGCCCCAGCCCCAGCCCCTGCCCTGGACCCAGCCCCAGCCCCACCCCAGTCTCATCCCCAGCCCCAGCCCAGCCCCAGCCCTGCCCCAGCCCAGCCCCAGCCCCAGCCCAGCCCCTGCCCTGGACCCAGCCCCAGCCCCACCCCAGTCTCATCCCCAGCCACAGCCCTGCCCCAGCCCCAGCCCTGCCCCAGCCCTGCCCTCAGCCCAGCCCCAGCCCCAGCCTGGCCCCAGTTCTGCCTCAGCCCCAGACCCAGCCCAACCCTGGACCCAGCCCCAGCCCCAGCCCAGCCCCAGCCCCAGCCCTGCCCCAGCCTAGCCCCAGACCCAGTCCAGCCCCTGCCCTGGACCCAGTCCCAGCCCCAGCCCAGCCCCAGTCCAGCCCCAGCCACCACCCAGCCCCAGCCCTGCCCCCAGCCCAGCCCCAGCCCCACTCTGGACCCAGCCTCAGCCCAGCCCCATTCCCAGCCCTGGCCCAGCCCTGCCCTCAGCCCAGCCCCAGCCCCAGCCCGGCCCCAGTTCTGCCCCAGCCCTGGACACAGCCCCACCCTGGACCCAGCCACAGCCCAGCCCCAGCCCCAGCCCCAGCACAGCCCCAGCCCAGCCCCAGCCCCAGCCCAGCCCTAGCCCAGCCCTAGCCCAGCCCCAGCCCCACCCTCAGGCCCAGCCCAGCTCCAGCCCCAGCCCAGCCACAGCCCTGGACCCAGCCCCAGCCCAGCCCCAGCACCAGCCCTGCCCCAGCCCTGCCCCCAGCCCAGCCCCAGCCCCACTCTGGACCCAGCCTCAGCCCAGCCCCATTCCCAGCCCTGGCCCAGCCCTGCCCTCAGCCCAGCCCCAGCCCCAGCCCGGTGCCAGTTCTGCCCCAGCCCCAGACCCAGCCCCAGCCCGCTGCCAGTTCTGCCCCAGCCCCAGCCCCAGCCCCAGCCCGGCCCCAGCCTAGCCCCAGCCCCAGACCCAGCCCAAACCTGGACCCAGCCGCAGCCCCAGCCCTGCCCTGGACCCAGTCCCAGCCCCAGCCTAGCCCCAGCCCCAGCCCAGCCCCTGCCCTGGGCCCAGCCCCAGCCCCACCCCAGTCTCATCCCCAGCCACAGCCCTGCCCCAGCCCCAGCCCTGTCCCAGCCCTGCCCTCAGCCCAGCCCCAGCCCCAGCCCGGCCCCAGTTCTGCCCCAGACCCCGACCCAGCCCAACCCTGGACCCAGCCGCAGCCCCAGCCCAGCTCCAGCCCCAGCCCTGCCCCAGCCTAGCCCCAGCCCCAGCCCAGCCCCTGCCCTGGACCCAGCCCCAGCCCCCCCCCAGCCTCATCCCCAGCCCCTGCCCTGGACCCAGTCCAAGCCCCAGCCCAGACGCAGCCCAGCCCCAGCCACCACCCAGCCCCAGCCCCCTGCCCTGGACCCAGCCCCAGCCCCACCCAAGTCTCATCCCCAGCCCCAGCCCTGCCCCAGCCCCAGCCCTGCCCCAGCCCTGCCCTAAGCCCAGCCCCAGCCCCAGCCCCAGCCCCAGTTCTGTCTCAGCCCCAGACCCAGCCCCACCCTGGACCCAGCCCCAGCCCAGCCCCAGCACCAGCCCTGCCCCAGCCCTGCCCTCAGCCCAGCCCCAGCCCCAGCCCGGCCCCAGTTCTGCCCCAGCCCCAGACCCAGCCCAACCCTGGACCCAGCCCCAGCCCCAGCCCAGCCCCAGCCCCAGCCCTGCCCCAGCCACAGCCCCAGCCACAGCCCTGCCCCAGCCCTGGACCCAGCCCCAGCCCTGCCCCAGCCCAAGCCCAGCCCCAGCCCAGCCCCCAACCCCGGACCTACCCCTGCCCAGTCCCGGTCCATGCCCAGCCCCAGCCCTGCCCCCAGCCCAGTCCCAGACCCAGCCTGGCCCCAGCCCTGTCCCGAGCCCCAGCCACAGCCCAGCCCCAGGCCCAGCCCCAGCCTAGCCCCAGCCCTGCCCCAGCCGCAGCCCAAGGCCTGACCTCAGCCCTGCCCCAGCCCTGGCTCCTGCCCCAACCCTGGCTCCAGCCCCAGCCCCAGCCCTGCCCAGGACTTGGTTCCAGCCCCAGCCCAAGCCCTGCCCCAGCCCTGGCCCCAGCCCAGTCCCTGGTCCCAGCCCAGCCACAGGCCAGCCCCAGCACTGCCCCAGCCCAGCCCCAGCCCCAGCCCTGCCCCGGCCCTGGACCCAGCCCCAGCCCTGAGCCGAACCCAGCCCCAGCCTGGCCCCAGCCCTGCCCTAGCTTCAGCCCTAGCCCTGTCCCGAGCCTCGGCCCGTGCCCCTGCCCCAGTCCCAGTCCTGCCCCATCCCAGCCCCCAGCCCCAGCCCTGCCCTCAGCCCGGCCCCAGACCCAGCGTGGCCCCAGCCCTGTCCCCAGCCCCAGCCACAGCCCAGCCCCAGGCCCTGCCCCAGCCTAGCCACAGCCCTGCCCCAGCCCTGGCTCCAGCCCCAGCCCCAGCCCTGCCCATGCCTTGGTTCCAGCCCCAGCCCCAGCCCTGAGCCAACCCAGCCCCAGCCCAAGGCCCAGCCTCAAGCCTAGTCCTGTCCCAGCCCAAGCCCCAATCCAGCGCCAGACCTACCCCTAACTCAGCCCTAGCCCCAGCCCTGTCCGCAGCCCCAGCCCCAGCCCCACCCTCGCCACCAGCCCTGCCCCAGCCCCAACCTTGCCCCCAGCCCTGCCCCAGCCCTGCCTCTGTCCCGGCCCCAGCCCCAGCCCCGGCCCCAGCCCTGCCCCAGCTCTGGCCCCAGCCCTGTCCCCAGGCCCGGCCCCTGCCCTAGCCCCAGCCCTAGCCCAGCCCTACCCTCAGCCCCTGCCCCAGCCCTGCCCCCGGCCCAGCCCCAGCCCCAGCCCTGTCCCAGCCCTGTCCCAGCCCAGCCCAAGCCACAGCCCAGCCACAGCCCTGGACCCAGCCCCAGTCGCAGCCCCAGGCCCAGCCCAGCCCTAGCCCAGCCCCAGCCGCACCCTCAGCCCCAGCCCAGCTCAAGCCCCAGCCCAGCCACAGCCCTGGACCCAGCCCTGCCCCAGACACGGCCCCAGCCCAGCCCCAGGCCTAGCCCTGTGCCAGCCCTACCCCAGCCCAGCCCCTGTCCCAGCCCAGCCCAAGCCCTGGCCCAGCCCCAGCCCAAACCCCATCCTTGCCCCCAGCCCAGCCCCAGCCCTGCCCCAGTCCCAGCCCCAGCCCGGCCCCAGCCCTGCCCCAGCTCTGGCCCCAGCCCTGTCCCCAGCACTGGCCCCTGCCCCAGCCCCAGCCCTAGCCCAGCCCTGCCCTCAGGCCCAGCCCCAGCCCCAGCCCCACCCTCGGCCCCAGCTCAGCCCCTGCCCCAGACCCATCCCCAGCCCAGCCCCATCCCCACCCCAGCCCCTACCCTGGACCCAGCACCAGCCCCACCCAGCCTCATCCACAGCCCAGGTCCAGCCCTGCCCCAGCCCCCGCCCTGCCCCAGCCCCAGCTCTGCACCGAACGCAGCCCCAGCCCGGACCCAGCCCTGCCCCAGCTCTAGCCCCAGCCCTGCCCCAGCCCGGGCCCCTGCCCCAGCCCTGCCCCAGCCCTAGCCCAGCCCTGCCCTCAGCCCCAGCCCAAGCCCCACACTCGGCCCCAGCCCAGCCCCTACCCCAGCCCAAGAACTGGCCCAGCCCCAGCCCCAGCCCAGCCCCAGCCCAGCCCCAGCCGCAGCCCAGCTCTAGCCCAGCTCTAGCCCAGCCCCAGCCCAGCCCCAGCCGCAGCCCAGCCCCAGCCCAGCCCTAGCCCAGCCCCAGCCCCACCCTCAGCCCCAGCCCAGCTCCAGCCACAGCCCAGCCCCAGCCCTGGACCCAGCCCCAGCCCCAGCCCCAGCCCTGTCCCAGTCCCCACCCCAGCCCCAGCCCCAGCCCCACCCCCAGCCCCATCCCCGGCCCCAGCGCAGCTTCAGCCACAGCCCAGCCACAGCCCCTGCCCTGCCCTGCCCCAGCCCTGCCCCAGCCCGTGCCCACCCCTTCCCTCAGCCCCAGCCCCAGCCCCACACTCGGCCCCAGCCCAGCCCCAGCCCCAGCCCAAGCACTGGCCCAGCCCCAGCCCCAGGCCCAGCCCAGCCCCAGCCCCAGCCCCAGCCCAGCCCCAGCCCCAGCCACAGCCCCAGCCCCAGCCCAGCTCTAGCCCAGCTCTAGCCCAGCCCCAGCCCCACCCTCAGGCCCAGCCCAGCTCCAGCCCCAGCCCAGCCACAGCCCTGGACCCAGCCCCAGCCCAGCCCCAGCCCCAGCCCTGCCCCAGCCCTGCCCTCAGCCCAGCCCCAGCCCCAGCCCGGCCCCAGTTCTGCCCCAGCCCCAGACCCAGCCCAACCCTGGACCCAGCCCCAGCCCCAGCCCAGCCCCAGCCCCAGCCCTGCCCCAGCCTAGCCCCAGACCCAGTCCAGCCCCTGCCCTGGACCCAGTCCCAGCCCCAGCCCAGCCCCAGCCCAGCCCCAGCCACCACCCAGCCCCAGCCCTGCCCCCAGCCCAGCCCCAGCCCCACCCTGGACCCAGCCCCAGCCCAGCCCCATTCCCAGCCCTGCCCCAGCCCTGCCCTCAGCCAAGCCCCAGCCCTGCCCCAGCCTAGCCCCAGCCCCAGCCCAGCCCCTGCCCTGGACCCAGCCCCAGCCCCACCCCAGCCTCATCCCCAGCCACAGCCCTGCCCCAGCCCCAGCCCTGCCATGGCCCAGCCCCTGCCCCAGCCCTGCCCCTGCCCTGGTCCCAGCCCCAGCCCCAGCCCCAGCCACAGCCACAGCCCTCTCCCAGTCCCCGCCCCAGCCCCAGCCCCAGGCCCACCCCCGGCCCCATCCCCGGCCCCAGCCCAGGTTCAGCCACAGCCCAGACACAGCCCCTGCCCTGCCCTGCCCCAGCCCAGACCCCAGCCCCGGCCCTACCCCTGCCCAGTCCCGGTCCATGCCCAGCCCCAGCCCTGCCCCACCCTCGTCCCCAGCCCAGCCCCTTCCCCAGCCCTACACCTGCCCAGTCCTGGTCCATGCCCAACCCCAGCCCTGCCCAGCCCCAGCCCCGCCCAGCCCCAGCCCCAGCCCCAGCCCTGCCCAAGACTTGGTTCCAGCCCCAGCCCCAGCCCTGCCCCAGCCCCGCCCTCGGCCCCAGCCCAAGCCCTGCCCTGGACCCAGCCCCAGCCCCACCCCAGCCTCATCACCGGCCCAGCCCCAGCCCTGTCCTAGCCCAGCCCCAGCCCTGCCCCAGCCCAACTCCAGCCCCAGCCAAAGCCCTGCCCCAGCCCAGCCCCAGCCACCGCCCTGACCCAGCCCTGGACCCAGCCCCAGCCCTGTCCCAGTCCCCGCCCCAGCCCCAGCCACAGCCACAGCCCTGCCCCAGCCCTGGACCCAGCCCCAGCCCTGCCCCAAACCAATCCCAGCCCCAGCCCAGACCCCAGCCCCGGCCCTACCCCTGCCCAGTCCCGGGCCATGCCCAGCCCCAGCCCTGCCCCACCCTCGTCCCCAGCCCAGCCCCTTCCCCAGCCCTACACCTGCCCAGTCCTGGTCCATGCCCAACCCCAGCCCTGCCCAGCCCCAGCCCCGCCCAGCCCCAGCCCCAGCCCCAGCCCTGCCCAAGACTTGGTTCCAGCCCCAGCCCCAGCCCTGCCCCAGCCCCGCCCTCGGCTCCAGCCCAAGCCCTGCCCTGGAACCAGCCCCAGCCCCAGCCCCACCCCAGCCTCATCACCTGCCCAGCCCCAGCCCTGCCCTAGCCCAGCCCCAGCCCTGCCCCAGCCCAACCCCAGCCCCAGCCAAAGCCCTGCCCCAGCCCAGCCCCAGCCACTGCCCTGCCCCAGCCCTGGACCCAGCCCCAGCCCCAGCCCTGTCCCAGTCCCCGCCCCAGCCCCAGCCCCAGCCCCACCCCCGGCCCCAGCCCCGGCCCCAGCCCAGCTTCAGCCACAGCCCAGCCACAGCCCCTGCCCTGACCTGCCACAGCCCTGCCACAGCCCTAGCCCAGCCCTGCCCTCAGCCCCAGCCCCAGCCCCAGCCCCACACTCGGCCCCAGCCCAGCCCCTGCCCCAGCCCAAGTACTGGCCCAGCCCCAGCCCCAGCCCCAGGCCCAGCCCAGCCCCAGCCCCAACCCCAGCCCAGCCCCAGCCCAGCCCCAGCCCCAGCCCAGCTCAAGCCGAGCCCTTGCCCAGCCCCAGCCCCACCCTCAGGCCCAGCCCAGCTCCAGCCCCAGCCCAGCCACAGCCCTGGACCCAGCCCCAGCCCAGCCCCAGCCCCAGCCCTGCCCCAGCCCTGCCCTCAGCCAAGCCCCAGGCCCAGCCCGGCCCCAGTTCTGCCCCAGCCCCAGCCCCAGCCCTGCCGCTGCCCTGGACCCAGCCTCTGCCCTGGTCCCAGCCCCAGCCCAGCCCCAGCCACAGCCACAGCCCAGCCCTAGCCCATCCCCAGCCCCACCCTCAGCCCCAGCCCAGCTCCAGCCACAGCCCAGCCACAGCCCTGGACCCAGCCCCAGCCCAGCCCCAGCCCCAGCCCTGCCCTAGCCCAGCCCCAGCCCTGCCCCAGCCCAACCCCAGCCCCAGCCAAAGCCCTGCCCCAGCCCTGGACCCAGCCCCAGTCACAGCCCCGGCCCCAGCCCAGCCCTAGCCCAGCCCCAGCCCCACCCTCAGCCCCAGCCCAGCTCCAGCCACAGCCCAGCCATAGCCCTGGACCCAGCCCCAGCCCAGCCCCCTCCCCAGCCCTGCCCCAGCCCTGCCCTCAGCCCAGCCCCAGACCCAGCCCGGACCCAGTCCTGCCCCAGCCCTGGACACAGCCCAACCCTGGACCCAGCCGCAGCCCCAGCCCAGCCCCAGCCCCAGCCCTGCCCCAGCCTAGCCCCAGCCACTGCCCAGCCCCAGCCCTGACCCCAAGCCCAGCCCCAGCCCCAGCCCAGCCCCTGCCGTGGACCCAGCCCCAGCCCCACCCCAGCCTCATCCCCAGCCCAGGCCCAGCCCTGCCCCAGCCCAGCCCAGCCCCATCCCCATCCCTGCTCCCAGCCCAGCCCCAGCCCCAGCCCTGCCCAGCCCAGCCCCAGCCACCGCCCAGCCCCACCCCAGCCTCATCCCCATCCCAGGCCCAGCCCTGCCCCAGCCCAGCGCAGCCCCAGCCCCATCCCTGCCCCCAGCCCAGCCCCAGCCCCAGCCCTGCCCAGCCTAGCCCCAGCCACCGCCCAGCCCCAGCCCAGCCTCATCCCCAGTCCAGGCCCAGCCCTGCCCCAGCCCAGCGCAGCCCCAGCCCCATCCCTGCCCCCAGCCCAGCCCCAGCCCCAGCCCTGCCCAGCCTAGCCCCAGCCACCGCCCAGCCCCAGCCCAGCCTCATCCCCAGCCCAGGCCCAGCCCTGCCCCAGCCCAGCGCAGCCCCAGCCCCATCCCTGCCCCCAGCCCAGCCCCAGCCCCAGCCCTGCCCTGCCCAGCCCCAGCCACCACCCAGCCCCAGCCTTGGACCCAGCCCCAGCTCCAGACCTCACCCAGTCCCTGACCCAGCCCCAGCCCCAGCCCCACCCCCGGCCGCATCCCCGGCCCCAGCCCAGCCCTGCCCCAGTTCCAGCCCTACACCGAACCCAGCCCCAGCCCGGCCCCAGCCCTGCCCCAGCCCAGCCCTGTCCTGGCCCAGCCCCAGCCCAGCCCCAGCCCTGCCACAGCCCAGCCACAGCCACAGCCCAGCCCCAGCCCTGGATCCAGCCCCAGTCGCAGCCCCGGCCCCAGCCCAGCCCTAGCCAGGCCCCAGCCCCACCCTCAGCCCCAGCCCAGCCACAGCCCTGGACCCTGCCCAGCCCAGCCCCATCCCCATCCCTGCTCCCAGCCCAGCCCCAGCCCCAGCCCTGCCCAGCCCAGCCCCAGCCACCGCCCAGCCCCACCCCAGCCTCATCCCCATCCCAGGCCCAGCCCTGCCCCAGCCCAGCGCAGCCCCAGCCCCATCCCTGCCCCCAGCCCAGCCCCAGCCCCAGCCCTGCCCAGCCTAGCCCCAGCCACCGCCCAGCCCCAGCCCAGCCTCATCCCCAGTCCAGGCCCAGCCCTGCCCCAGCCCAGCGCAGCCCCAGCCCCATCCCTGCCCCCAGCCCAGCCCCAGCCCCAGCCCTGCCCAGCCTAGCCCCAGCCACCGCCCAGCCCCAGCCCAGCCTCATCCCCAGCCCAGGCCCAGCCCTGCCCCAGCCCAGCGCAGCCCCAGCCCCATCCCTGCCCCCAGCCCAGCCCCAGCCCCAGCCCTGCCCTGCCCAGCCCCAGCCACCACCCAGCCCCAGCCTTGGACCCAGCCCCAGCTCCAGACCTCACCCAGTCCCTGACCCAGCCCCAGCCCCAGCCCCACCCCCGGCCGCATCCCCGGCCCCAGCCCAGCCCTGCCCCAGTTCCAGCCCTACACCGAACCCAGCCCCAGCCCGGCCCCAGCCCTGCCCCAGCCCAGCCCTGTCCTGGCCCAGCCCCAGCCCAGCCCCAGCCCTGCCACAGCCCAGCCACAGCCACAGCCCAGCCCCAGCCCTGGATCCAGCCCCAGTCGCAGCCCCGGCCCCAGCCCAGCCCTAGCCAGGCCCCAGCCCCACCCTCAGCCCCAGCCCAGCCACAGCCCTGGACCCTGCCCTGCCCAGCCCAATCCCCAGCCCGGCCCAGCCCCATCCCCAGCCCGGCCCTAGCCCAGCCCCAGCCCTGGACCAAGCCCCAGCCCTGAGCCGAACCCAGCCCCAGCCTGGCCCCAGCCCTGCCCTAGCTCAAGCCCTAAGCCCTGTCCCCAGCCTCGGCCCGTGCCCCTGCCCCAGTCCCAGCCCTGCCCCATCCCAGCCCCCAGCCCCAGCCCTGCCCTCAGCCCAGCCCCAGCCCCAGCCTGGCCCCAGCCCTGTCCCCAGCCCCAGACCCATCCCAGCCCCCAGCCACAGCCCTGCCCTCAGCCCAGCCCCAGACACAGCCTGGCCCCAGACCTGTCCCCAGCCTCAGCCCCAGGCCCCAGACCGAGCCCCAGCCCCAACCCTGCCCCTGCCGTAGCCCCAGGCCTGACCTCAGCCCTGCCCCAGCCCTGGCTCCTGCCCCAACCCTGGCTCCAACCCCAGACCCACCCTCGCCACCAGCCCAGCCCCAGCCCCAACCTTGGCCCCAGGCCAACCCCAGTTCAAGCCCTGCCCCAGCCCTGCCCCTGCCCCGGCCCCAGGCCCAGACCCAGACTCGGCCCCAGCCCAGCCCCAGGCCTAGCCCTTTGCCAGCCCTACCCCAGCCCAGCCCCAGTCCCAGCCCAGCCCAAGCCCTGGCCCAGCCCCGTTCCCAAACCCCATCCTTGCCCCCAGCCCAGCACTAGCCCTGCCCCAGTCCCAGCCCCAGTCCCAGCCCCAGCCCTGGACCCAGACCCAGCCCCACCCCAGCCTCATCCCCAGCCCAGGCCCAGCCCCGGCCCCAGCCCACCTCTAGCCCAGCCCCAGCCTCACCCTCAGCCCCAGCCCAGCTCCAGCCACAGCCCAGACCCAGCCCTACCCCCAGCCCAGCCCCTGCCCCAGCCCTGCACCAGCCCTGCCCCAGCCTAGCCCCAGCCACCGCCCAGCCTCATCCCCAGCCCAGGCCCAGCCCTGCCCCAGCCCAGCCCAGCCTCATCCCCATCCCTGACCCCAGCCCAGCCCCAGCCCCAGCCCTGACCCAGCCCTGACCCAGCCCAGCCCCAGCCACCACCCAGCCCTGGCCCTGGACCCAGCCCCAGCCCCAGCCCTCTCCCAGTCCGCGGCCCAGCCCCAGGCCCACCCCCGGCCCCAGCCAAGCCCCACTCACGGCCCCATCCCCGGCCCCAGCCCACTTCCAGCCACAGCCCAGCCCCAGCCCCAGCCACAGCCCCAGACCAGCCCCAGCCCCACCCTCAGCACCCGCCCAGCTCCAGCCACAGCCCAGCCACAGCCCTGGACCTAGCCCCAGCCCAGCCCCAGCCCCAGCCACAGCCCTGCCCCAGCCCTGGACACAGCCCCAGCCCCAGCCCAGCCCCAGCCCCAGCCCCAGCCCCAGCCCAAACCCAGCCCCAGCCACAGCCCCCAGCCCCGGCCCTACCCCTGCCCAGTCCCGGTCCATACCCAGCCCCAGCCCTGCCCCTCCCTCGTCCCCAGCCCAGCCCGTGCCCCAGCCCTACCCCTGCCCAGTCACGGTCCATACCCAGCCCCAGCCCAACCCCAGCCCCAGCCCCAGCCTAACCCCAGCCCCAGCCCTGCCCAAGACTTGGTTCCAGCCTCAGCCCCAGCCCTGACCCAGCCCCGCCCTCGGCCCCAGCACAGACCCAGCCCCAGCCAAGCCCTGCCCTGGACCCAGCCCCAGCCCCACCCCAGCCTCATCCCCTGCCCAGCCCCAGCCCTGCCCCAGCCCAAACCCCAGCCCCAGCCCCAGCCCCAGCCCTGCCCCATCCCAGCTCCAGCCCCAGCCCTGCCCCATCCCCAGCCCCAGCCCTGCCCCATCCCAGCTCCAGCCCCAGCCCTGCCCCATCCCAGCCCCAGCCCCAGCCCCAGTCCAGCCCTGCCCCAGCCCCAGCCCTGCACCGAACCCAGCCCCAGCCTGGCCCCAGCCCTGCCGCAGCCCAGCCCTGCCCCGGCCCAGCCCCAGCCCAGCCCCAGCCCTGCCCCAGCCCAGCCCCAGCCACAGCCCAGCCCCAGCCCTGGACCCAGCCCCAGGCCCACCCCAGCCTCATCCCCAGCCACAGCCACAGCCCCAGTCCCAGCCCTACCCCAGCCCAGCCCCAGCCCCAGACCAGCCCCTGCCCTGGACCCAGCCCCTGCCCTGGACCCAGCCGCAGCCCAGCCCCAGCCCCAGCCACAGCCCAGCCCCAGCCCTGGACCCAGCCCCAGTTGCAGTCCCGGCCCCAGCCCTGCCCTAGCCCATCCCCAGCCCCACTCTCAGCCCCAGCCCAGCTCCAGCCACAGCCCAGCCCCAGCCCTGGACCCAGCCCCAGGCCCACCGCAGCCTCATCCCCAGCCACAGCCCTGCCCCAGTCCCAGCCCTGCCCCGGCCCAGCCCCAGCCCCAGCCCAGCCCCTGCCCTGGACCCAGCCCCTGCCCTGGACCCAGCCACAGCCTAGCCCCAGCCACAGCCACAGCCCATCCCCAGCCCTGGACCCAGCCCCAGTCGCAGCCCCGGCCCCAGCCCTGCCCTAGCCCATCCCCAGCCCTACCCTCAACCCCAGCCCAGCTCCAGCCACAGCCCAGCCACAGCCCTGGACCCAGCCCCAGCCCTGCCCCAGCCCAACCCCAGCCCCAGCTCTGCCCCCAGCCCAGCCCCATCCCCTGCCAAAGCCCTGCCCCAGCCCAGCCCCAGCCACCACCCAGCCCTGGACCTGGACCCAGCCCCAGCCCCAGCCCTCTCCCAGTCCGCGGCCCAGCCTCAGGCCCACCCCCGGCCCCAGCCAAGCCCCACTCTCGGCCCCATCCCCGGCCCCAGCCCACTTCCAGCCACAGCCCAGCCCCAGCCCCAGCCACAGCCCCAGACCAGCCCCAGCCCCACCCTCAGCACCAGCCCAGCTCCAGCCACAGCCCAGCCACAGCCCTGGACCTAGCCCCAGCCCAGTCACAGCCCCAGCCCTGCCCCAGCCCTGGACACAGCCCCAGCCCCAGCCCAGCCCCAGCCCCAGCCCCAGCCCTGCCCCAGCCCAGCCCCAGCCACAGCCCAGCCCCAGCCCTGGACCCAGCCCCAGTCGCAGCCCCTGCCCCAGACCCAGCCCCAGCCCCATCCCCAGCCCAACCCCAGACCCGGCCCTGCCCCAGCCCAGTCCTGGTCCCAGCCCAGCCACAGCCCAGCCCCAGCACTGCCCCAGCCCAGCACCAGCCCCAGCCCAGCCCCAGCCCTGGACCCAGCCCCAGCCCTCCACCAAACCCAGCCCCAGCCCGGCCCCAGCCCTGCCCCAGCCCAGCCCTGCCCTGGCCCAGCCCCAGACCAACCCCAGCCCCAGCCCTGCCTCAGCCCAGCCCCAGCCACAGCCCAGCCCAGCCCTGGATCCAGACCCAGCACTGCCCCAGCCCAGCACCAGCCCCAGCCCAACCCCAGCCCTGGACCCAGCCCCAGCCCTCCACCGAACCCAGCCCCAGCCCGGCCCCAGCATTGCCCCAGCCCAGCCCTGCCCCGACCCAGCCCCAGCCCAACCCCAGCCCCAGCCCCAGCCCTGCCCCGGCCCAGCCCCAGACTCAGACCCAGCCCCAGCCCCAGCCCCAGCCAAGCCCCACTCACGGCCCCAGCCCCAGCCCCAGCCCAGCCCTGCCCCAGCCCCAGCCCTGCACTGAACCCAGCCCCAGCCCGGCCCCAGCCCTGCCGCAGCCCAGCCCTGCCCCGGTCCAGCCCCAGCCCAGCCCCAGCCCTGCCCCAGCCCTGCCCCAGCCACAGCCCTGGATCCAGCCCCAGCCCCGGATCCAGCCCCAGCCCCAGCCCCGGCCCCAGCCCAGCCCTAGCCCAGCCCCAGGCCCACCCTCAGCCCCAGCCCAGCTCCAGCCACAGCCCAGCCACAGCCCTGGACCCAGCCCCAGCCCAGCCCCAGCCCCAGCACGGCCCTAGCCCGGCCCTAGCCCAGCCCCAGCCCTGGACCAAGCCCCACCCCTGAGCCGAACCCAGCCCCAGCCTGGCCCCAGCCCTGCCCTAGCTCCAGCCCTAGCCCTGTCCCCAGCCTCGGCCCGTGATCCTGCCCCAGTCCCAGTCCTGCCCCATCCCAGCCCCCAGCCCCAGCCCTGTACCCAGCCCAGCCCCAGGCCCAGGCCCAGCCCCAGCCCCAGCCCCAGCCCAGCCCCAGCCGCAGCCCCAGGCCTGACGTCAGCCGTGCCCCAGCCCTGGCTCCTGCCCCAACCCTGGCTCCAGCCCCAGCCCCAGCCCTGCCCAAGCCTTGGTTCCAGCCCCAGCCCCAGCCCTGCACCAACCCAGCCCCAGCCCCAGCCCCACCCTCGCCACCAGCCCAGCCCCAGCCCCAGCCCCACCCTCGCCACCAGCCCAGCCCCAGCCCCAGACCCTGCCTGGCCCCAGCCCTGGCCCCAGCCCCAGCCCAGCCCAGCCCCAGCCCCAGCCCCACCCTCGCCACCAGCCCAGCCCCAGACCCAGACCCTGCCTGGCCCCAGCCCTGTCCCCAGCCCCAGCCCAGCCCAGCCCCAGGCCCAGCCCCAGCCTAGCCCCAGCCCTGCCCCAGGCCCTGCCCCTGGCCGGGCCTCAGCCCTGCCCCAGCCCTGGCTCCTGCCCCAACCCTGGCTGCAGCCCCAGCCCCAGCCCTGCCCAAGCCTTGGTTCCAGCCCCAGCCCCAGCCCTGTGCCAACCCAGCCCCAGCCCAAGGCCCGGCCTCAAGCCTAGTGCTGCTCCAGCCCTGGCCCCAATCCAGCCCCAGCCCTACCCCTACCTCAGCCCTAGCCCCAGCCCTGTCCGCAGCCCCAGCCCCAGCCCCACCCCCTCCCTCGCCACCAGCCCAGCCCCAGCCCCAACCTTGGCCCCAGCCCAGCCCCAGTTCCTGCCCTGCCCCAGCCCTGCCCCTGCCCCGCCCTGCCCCAGCCCTGCCCCTGCCCCGGCCCCAGCCCCAGCCCCAGGCTCGGCCCCTACTGCAAGAAGGGGGCTGCTTTAATGACCAATGTGATCAGCGGATTCCACTTTATTGAGCATCAGACACATCTTATATACAGTTTGCTATAATTATGCCCACTTGGCAACATACTATTGGTTGCTCTCTAAAAGGTTACATCATTGTTTTCACAACTCTGTGGAATTCTTCCATCCGGCCTAATTGCTCTCTTTCCCAGATCTCGCCTCCTCCTTATCTTGCTTGCCTCCCATCTCAGGGGCAGCTGGACTTCAGCATACCAAGCAATCAGCACTTTCTCACATCTCCTACTCCGCCACTATATTATCAACAGAGAATTCTTCAAGGCCTGAATTGCACAGGTGTTCCTGGGACCCATGTCCCCTCTTGCCCGACAACAATTCCCCCATTTTTCTTTTGTGCAAGTAAGGCCTTGGAAGTTATTCTTTGAACACTTTGCATAATACAATTATAAACAAGTTTAACAATAATCAAAATGAGTACAATGATACCTAAGAACCTTAAAACTTACTACTATAATTAACAAACATATTAACATTAAGTCTGGGTATCCCTATCAGACATGTCTGAAAAAGTTCAATCAATTCATTATTACCTGTTATGTTGCACCTTTATTTTCTCTAGGATGGTCAAAAATCATAATTTGTTTAATGGTAGCAAGATTTCTTTAATCTGTAAAGGTAGATCTGGCCAGGCTCTAGCTTCACAGACAGAAAACTTGCAGGCAATCAGCAAGAGCAAAAGAGCTTCATTGCTTTGCCCAATATAAAATTACCCATAATAATGTGTTTTTGCTCATCCTAGTAATACTGATCTCTTATTGGTACCAACTTCACCCAAAAAGCAACCTTACAATAGTTTTCTTCATCTTATATAGTTTCATCATCTGTATAAGCAAACTTATGCTAAATAGAAGGGAGGCATAAGATAGTCTTAGAATAGGTGGTCAAATCCCTTCTCCCTACATTCAGTGTGGTAAGGGTCATAGCATCCACTTTCACACATGCTCAATTGTGCAGGCTTCTTATCTGAAGAAAACAAATTCCCAGTTCTGAATGTTTATCTTTAAGACAGCTCCTTCTCAGCCGTGATGTCTCCAATTAACCAGACAGTGTCCTTGCAAGTATGCAAGATAGGTTTCTTTCTCTTTATCCTCTAAACAGGCCTCACAAGATCCTGACCCTTAATCCCAGTGCACTCTAAGTCTTACAATTTTAACACAAATCACCAGTATATTCATCACAATTCCCCCCCTTTTTTTTTTTTGTCACCATTGATTTGTGTTAAAATTTCCAGATATTTCAGAACCTTCTTAATTGGATCATAATTAAGTTCCTCTGTTTTGATCACCTTCTGATCATAACCATTTGCTTGTAACTTATTGGCATAAACAATTTTACCTAAAGGTCTTACCATTTTAAAACAACAATTACAATGAATTACACAGATCAGTATTACAATTATTCCAACAGGTATTACAAACAATTTTTTAAAGCAACTTATAGTCGATAAGCAAGAAGTTAACTTATCCCATATTTCTTTAAATCCAGAAGAAGTATCATCCAAAGAAATCTGATGTAATATCTGATTGTAGTTTACAATTGCCTGTAAATCTGTTTCCACTCGTTTATCTAGATTAACGTAACTACAACAACTTACATTTATGACTACACATACACCCCTTTCCTTAACATATAAAAAATCCAAAGCTAATCTATTCGGAGTAGACATTTTTGAGAGACTATTGATTTCAATTTGCTGTGCTTTTATTGCATCTGTGCTTGCATTTACCATGATTTCAACTGTAGCAGAAAAATTTACCATTGCTTTTTCAAGTTCAAGTCTTTTCTCTCCGGTCTGATCAAGATTCCACACATGGGAACGTGGTTTTTGATTTCGATTGGACTACTTATGTAGAAATAGGGTTAGGATCAAAATTAGGCTCCACAAGTATATGTGAACTCTGCCTCCTCGGCCTGCTGGGGTGCAACCAGCAGCCGGGTGTATTTTCTTCTCGGCAGCAGTTACATTCTTCAGGAGCCCTACAGATTTTTTAACTCCTTAACCCACTTCAAAATTCCATTTGGAGTCTCTTCTCTACTTCCTTGGTTAGTTTGTTTACCATTTCCCATTGTGCTTTTGTTATTTCAATTCCTCTTCCTCCAAAATCTTATGTCTCTTACTTTTCCTTTTACTAATCCCTTTAATTATCCCTGATATTTCCCAACTAAAATTTTTCTAGTCTTTATTTCCCACTTATGCAAATCCCTTTCAATAATTTTCCATGGGGATTTAAATCCTTTTTCTCACCACAAAATAGGTTTTCTGTATTTACCAGCCCAAACTGCCTATTTTCAAATTCATCATTCAGGACAAAATATTTTTTTGATTGATGCTTTTGACCTCAGATTATCATAACAGTTATTGTGATCGATGTTCGACTTCGTGGGAAATGCTGTTTCCTCTTAGTCTTGGTTCTTCTGCACATTAGTGAAGGAATAGTTGTTAAAATTAATACCTATTTACTACAAACCTTAACTTATGCTAATACCAAAAAATCCTTAAGACCTTAAAAAATTATGTTAAAATTAATCCATCAAATCAGTGTCTAAAAAGAAATAAAATTGTTACATTAACTAAAAAACACTTTCCAAAATTAAAAGCTGTTTATACATTCCTTAACTATGTTACATGGAGCTCCTTTGAAATGCCTAGGCAGACAACTAAGAAGGTTCGAACCAAAAGAAAATCTTACAATTTGAACTCTTAACTAAGTGCATACACCTTACTGCAATTACTAAGTACTTATAAATACCAAATGCTTACTTATTCATTATGCTTATTAGAAAAACTTAACAAAACTCTAAATAACAAATCTCTGAAAGACGTTACAATCAGAAATGACAAAATGAGTACTGTTGCTTTAAATCAAAACAGAGTAGTGCGGCTAAAGCCGCTGCGGGGGAAAGGGGTGGGGGCTGCTGCCGTGGCAGCTGCTCCGCTGCTACTGTCGGTGCTGTCGGTATCAGTGGTGCGTCAGCCGGTACCCGCCTTGGTCGGAGCCGTCGGTATCCGCGGGGGCCGGCAGGGCTCGCGGGAGGAGAGCGGTGGTAGGAACGCTGTAACCGCGAGCCTCCAAGCGCTCCATTTTTTCTAAGAGGGGCCGTAAAGCAAAGTCGGCGCTGTTTGAATTCCTCGCTGCCGGTGTTATCTTCCGAGTCCGAGCCGTCGCTGGCGATGTCAGAGGAAGGTTCCCCGCTGTGTGCAAACGGCAGTGGTGACGGCTGGTAAACGCGGTGTGGTCGCCGCAAGATGTATCGGGGGTGGCCCCGGTCGATCGGTCGACAGTTCTCAGACACATCTTTCAGCTGCAACTCAGATACACCTGGCGCTGCATCTCGTCCTGACAAAGTTGCTCTAACTGCAGCAGCCATTCGCTGTTTCAGTTCGTAGGTTTTAACACAGTTCATGCA
>NW_027145398.1:0-21890 GCF_026170545.1 Melanerpes formicivorus | reverse complement strand
AGAAATGGTGTAAGTAATTGCCACAAATTGTATCAGAACTGACCCCAAAGGAGGCTGAGCTCCTCAAAGCTCAAAGATGTGAGGAGTTTTATGATGGATGATTCTTTTGCATTGTTAGACAACACTTTGGTATAAGTTTTGCGACCAATAGCTGGTCTTGCAGGTACCACTGAAATTCAGATGAATTCTCTAATTAGTCTAATAAGGAGAAAAATTCAAGGTGCAGACCCGAGTTTGAACTGGATGCTGTGCTTGGACACCAGAGCTCAGACCAAGCTGCCTGGCAGAGACATGTCTGGATACCAGTTGTATACTTCCCTCTAAGGTAAATAACATTCAAATCAATCCACTTGAAAATCAAATCACTGAAGGGTTTTAATTAAAGTCTGGGAACATTTCTCAGAAGTTTGTGTTTTAAGTTTAAAAAGGAGTTCAGGCAATTGCCCTATATTTGGTCTGCTGCTTTTCCTGTTAAAAGAGGTAAAGCCTAGAATAACAACTGCCTTTAAAATGCATGCTTGGAAAATTATTAAGGGAGTGGAATATCTTCCTTATGAGGAGAGACTGAGGGAGCTGGGGCTCTTCAGCTTGGAGAAGAGGCGACTAAGGGGTGACCTCATTCATGTTTATAAAGACATAAAGGGTAAGTGCCAAGAGGATGAAGTCAGGCTCTGCTCGGTGATGCCCAAAAACAGAACAAGGGGCAGTGGCTGGAAGTTGAGGCATAGGAAGTTCCATGGAAACATGAGCACATCTTTTTTCACTGTGAGGGTGACAGAACACTGGAACAGGCTGCTCAAGGGGGTTGTGGAGTCTCCTTCTCTGGAGAGATTCAAAACCCACTTGGATGTGTTCCTGTGTGACCTGCCCTAGGTGATCCTGCTCTGGCAAGGGGGTTGGGCTGGATGATCTTTTGAGGTCCCTTCCAGCCCCTAACATTCTCTGACTCTGTATAAACAATTGCTTCTTTCCTTTAGGAGCTCATAAGAGCTTGTTGAAAAATGTTCAGATGTAGATTGTTCTTTGGAAAAATAGCACTGAAAAACTGGCCACTAGAAAACACCACTGCCAGATTTCTCAAGGGAATATTGTCCTATTAGAAAATGTGGTGTCAGCCAAATCAATTCTCTGTGGAAATGTTTCCATCCTAAGACTTCATTGGAAAAGAAAAAAACATTTTAAAAATCAAAGTATTTCAATAATTCTGAGGCAATTTTTTCAGAGTCCAGAGAAAGGACACGAGGATAAGCAGAGGGCTGGAGCACCTCTCTTTGAGAACAGACTGAGGGAGTTGAGGTTGTTCAGTCTGGAGGAGAGAAGGTTCCGAGGAGACCTTATTGTGGCCTTCCAGTATCTGAAGGTGGCTACAAGAAAGCTGGGGAGGGACTTTGTAGGGTGTCAGGGAGTGACAGGGCTGGGAGGAATGGTAAACAAATAGAAATGGGTAGATTCAGATTGGAAATTAGGAAGTTTTTCACCATGAGGGTGGTGAGACACTGGAACGGGTTGCCCAAGGAGGTGGTAGAAGCCTCATCCCTGGAGGTTTTTAAGGCCAGGCTGGATGTGGCTCTGAGCAACCTGATCTAGTGGTGAGGTGTCCTTGCCCATGGCAGGGGGATTGGAACTAGATGATCCTTGAAGTCCCTTCCAACCCTAACAATTCTATGACTCTAGTATTTCCCACACTCCTTATCTTTCACCTAAAAACACTTTTTTGTTTTAATCTCCTTTTTTTTTTAATTCTTTTTTATAGTGGAAATATCTTTCAGCTCATGTTTAAACACTTGATTGGTAGGAAATGCTTGTTGAAGTCAATTTTGTATTTGCTGTCTGTACACTACAAAATAATGGCAGGAAGGGCCTGTGTCTATCAGGTGTGAGATGATGTCCCTGATCATGAGGGGAAAAAGAAATCAAACTGAATCTGGCTTTGCATTTTGTTTAACTCTGCTGCTAAAATGATGTATTATATAAGTCAGTATCATGCAGTTCAGCACATTGGGGAATTGTTGCAGGTAAAAATTTCATGCAAACTTTATTACACAGAATTTGATATTTGTTTGAATCGGGATTCTGGCTGGAGGCTAGGCTGTCAATCGGTCTGTCTGCAGCACAGACAGCTCTGGCAGCACAATTTGCAAGGGAGTAGGAACACACACAAAGCAGGCTTTTGCCTATGAACTTCAAGTGGAGATGGTTGCCAAAGCTGGAAAAGTGCCTGTAAACCTGTTAGAGGGTTCTGTACTCTTCCATTCCAAACTATTTTCATGGCCTAGGGTTTGAAAAGTCTGTAGCAAGGATGAAGTCAGAGACAGACTCTCTTCAGGTAGACTGACTTCAGCTCTGAGAGGTTCAGTGTGTGTGAACCCTGGAGCTGTCACAGGGTTACAGCACTGCATGGGCACACGAGGCTGAGATCATTAAGCAGCAGATATTATGCAGTCCCCTGGAGACTGGAAAAGCAAGACACATTCAGGGGCTTGGGACTTCTCAGAGAGCAACATTCAAGGATTTTGCAATTATTTGAATTGAGTACTCCAAGTCATTCAGCATTAATCAGCTTATACTGTGAAGCCTATCAAATGTGTTCCCCTTCGGTGCAGTTACTATCTCCCTTGCCCTTGTTCAGTTTTGAGAGCTGAATAGTATTAGCACTATTTTGTGCTTTATTCCATTGAAAGGTACACAAGATTCCAACCAAGACATTGTGAGTCCTTTCTTATAAGTTGCTTCATTTCCCCCATTTCTCCTGCTTGCTCAGTTTCCAGAATTCTTATTTGCTCTCCCCTCCATGTAACATGTAGGCTGAGTCAGGGATGGAGCCCCAAGATCCTTCCTGAGGGCACTACTCTATGTAGTGGTCTATTGAACCAGAAGATTAAGGAAAGTGTGCAAATTGAAGCTGTAATTCCAGAAAACCCTTGTGCATTACCAGCTCTGGGAGCTTGGATGACAGTAAGGTCACTGCCTAGGACATCTCTCTTGGCATAGCAGGAGTTACACTCACACTGCAGGAGCCCTGCCCACACACTACCTGGAGGAACTGGGGTAACCACTCTGTCTGACACTTTCTGAACAGAAAACCTAATTCAGCCAATGTAGTCCTGAAAGACTATGACACAAAATTTACCTCTTCCAGGAACTGCAGAATTCTGTTGTGCTCCCAGAAACCACATCTGCAAAACTACCTCTAGCCCTCAGGGATGAGTCTGGACCCAAACACTGATGAGTCTGTGCCATTCTCATGGACTTTCCCCTCAACTCTTTCTAGTGTAAATTTTGATCTCTGCCTCTGAGCCTGAAAAAGCAAACTAAAGGCCTCCCATCCCTGCAGTTTTCACCTGTAGAAATGCTGCTTCTCTATGAGGAAGGTGCTGTTAAGGTCTTTAGAGCGAGTGGATAGAGAGCTGATGTAGCTTGTCCAAACAGGTCAGCAACAGGGTCTGGCTCCCCGTGGCTATGCTGCCTCTAATCTCTAGAGTATGGACAAGGGGGTAATGCAAGTCTGGCAGTTCAAGGATTTGACTGGTGGCTGCCTTAAGCAGTGAGATTTCTAAGTTGATTTGAGAACCCTACCAGTAAGCCAAGTTAGAACAACAGGAAGCTGATCCACCCTCGCTTCTCCGCCTCCTTTTCTCTGTTCCTATGCTGCAGAAACTTTCTGATGTTCAGATCAGAGGCTCTCTGGGGTTAAATGCACCATTAGTCACTGGAAAAAAGGGAGGAAAAAAAAGACCCTTTAAAAAACAGATGGTGGGTGATAGAGAACCTCTTTGAGAGTAAATATCTACAACAGCATGTCTGCTTCATCAGATATTAGCATCAAAAGCTGTCTGACAATTTAGCAACAAACAGCAATATTGATTTTCTTCCAAACTGCAGATACAGAAAGACAAAGATGGAGAGATGGCTCTTTCACAGGATCCCCAGCATGCCCGGGCAAACACCCAGACAGGAGCACCAGGCAATAAAGTACCTGCAACATCCGGCCCCGCCAGTGTGGCAATAGCAGCCTGCAGGTTAGGGCTTATTAAGGGACACATAAGGTAGTTCAGCTGCAGGCTTGTCAGGAGGGCGTGCAGAATGGGGTGTTACTATCCCAGAGGTGAAGAACTGGGACTGGGGCCAGGACCTGGCTCTTCCTATCAGGGAAAATAAGAAGTAAGGTAGTGGAGCTGGGCTGGAGTGTGGAAAAGCCCTGGGATGCAGCTTGCCTCCCTTGTTGTTTTCGGTGGACATGTGAAGTACCACAAAGAAGTCTGAACTGTAATAGCTGCCACTGTCCCTCCCTCAGATGCAGCAGGCATCCTGACTTGTCACAGCTTGGAACCATTTCTTAACAAGTGTTTGGTATATCCAGTCCTTTGGAGAACAGCTTCTTTTTCCTGATTTAAATTCACTGCAACCAGTGGTCTCACATCAATTATGTACACTTCTCTTGTCTCTCTGTCTGAAATGTCAGTGAATCTGATAATTTTTGCTCACAGAAGAAGTGGAGAACTAACAAGGATCTCTGGCACAGCCTGCAGTGATTGTATCTACCAAAGCTTTAGCAAAACAGCAAGGAAACAGAAACAGGCACCGAAACTTGCTGAAGCTCAATCCCTTGCTCAAAGTCTAGTACTCAGAGTAACCCCTAACAGAGTGCTTAAGAAGACACCAGGGTTCATCAGAGCAGTGCTCAGGAAGGGCTAGACAAGGCAATCTCTAGGCATGGTAATGGGGACATCCAGAATGTTCAGGGAAGAAATAAACATGGAAGAAATACAGAATAGCTCACAAACTGATTTATTCCTGGCATAAATGGACACAGTTCCAATACCTTCAAGTTCTGTCTAAATGTGCACCAAAAGGAACTAAGCTGGATGTCAGCTCCAACCTAGTTGGAGTTCTTTATAGTAACATTATTGCATTGTTAAAATACCACTTTAAGAGCCAATCTTTGGTTGTTGCCTTGTTTTTTGCACCCTAAAGAAAGCCAGTGGGGTCAGCTTCTATTAAATGAATGTGAAAAATTGATGTCTGGTTCTAAGTGCACATTTATAAAGATAACATCCAGTCCTGTGCCTTACAACAGCTTCTCTCCCACCCAGCTCTGCTGTCCAAGCACTGCCTACCCTGCTGCAGTAATGGTCTTTCTCTGGCCAGCCTCCTGAAACAGTCAAGCAGTCTTCCAAAGACAGCCTTATGCTGGTGAGATTTAGCTTTGTCATTGCAGCACGTCTGCAGCATTCACTTCACCATATCCTGGTGCTGAGCTGATTTGCTCATTATCAGATTGATGTTTATTAATCAAAGCAGTAACAATGGGACAGAGAAGCTGGGATACAGCACAGACAGTGCTTCATTTGTTCCAATTGATTTTCCTATCACATTTTATTACTACCATTTACTTTGTGTGCCTCAGGAAGATTGAACTGCACAGTGCAGGAGGGGTACACACTTGAATTTCTTTTCTTTTTAGCTCTTGCTATTTCTATTATGATAGTCAGAGCAATAGGTTCCTCCAGCAACTAAGCCATGACCTTCTCTGCTATAAAACAGCATATGGAGGTTTTTCTGATAATTAGACTCCACCCATGTGTGAAGTTCTGCAGGTGGAGTTCAAGGGAATTCCATGGGAATCATGGACACTAAGCATATCTGCAAATTACATCTCCAAGACGACACCTTACAAATTTGCAGTACTACCAGAACCATGGCTGTAGCTAAAGCAGCTAAAAGACACAGTGAAAGAGCTTGCAGAATGGGCATAGCCATGTGCTTAGGCTAGGGCAACTGGGGGGTTTCAGGAGGAAGTTTTGTCTTGCAGTAACATTAATGGAGATGATGGTGATGATGTTCTTCTCTTGCTTCTTCCTAGATCTCCTCTAATGTCTTGGATGACTGCTCGCAAACTGGATCATGCAAACTTTGGCCATCTCATCCAACCCATCAGGGAAGACCAGATGATTACTGTCAGGAGGTATGTGATGCCTTATGGAAGTTGACACATGGGTCAAGCAAAAGACAAAGGATGGCACATGGTGTAAAATGGCTTCAGTCCTCTCCTTCCTATAAACAAGGCTCACTGGCATTTATAAACTACCTGAAAACAAGAAACAAAAACCAACCAAGCAAGCCAAAAAAAAAAACCCCACCCCACAATAAAAATCTGTGTTGAAGCTCCTATTTTCAGCACAGCTAGGATTTCACTCTAGAGATTCATCAGTGTTTGAACTATATTTACTCTGAAATTGCCCCATTCAGTGAGCACAACAGGAAACCCGCAGCTGGCTGCGACTGTAGGAGTGAGATGCAGTCGCGTGGGGAGGTGGTGAGAATATATATTATATACATATATTTAAAGCTTTGTTTTTCTACATTAATTTTATAATTAGCCTCATTCAGGAGAGAAGAGGCAGCTGGCAGGTGGTAGCATGTGTCATTAGTAAAGATCAAAACAGAAACCACAAATAGTCAGCAGAGCTGAAAGTTTCCGTGGGTTCTTCACTGTTACTGGAAACGTGAGAGTCCCTCACCCAAGAATAGAATAGAATAGAGTAGAATAGAATAGAATAGAGTAGAATAGAATAGAGTAGAATAGAATAGAGTAGAATAGAATAGAATAGACCAGACCAGACCAGACCAGACCAGAAAAGACCTTCAAGATCATTGAGTCCAACTTATCACCCAACACCATCTAATCAACTAAACCATGGCACCAAGCACCCCATCCAGTCTCTTCCTACACATCTCCAGTGATGGTGACTCCACCACCTCCCTGGGTAGCCCATTCCAATAGCCAATAACTCTTTCCATGAAGAACTTCTTAACATCCAGCCTAAACCTCCCCTGGTGCAGCTTGAGACTGTGTCCTCTTGTTCTGGCGCTGGCTGCCTGAGAGAAGAGACCAACCCCCACCTGGCTTTACCTTTGCTGAGGTGCTTAAGCAGCATATGTGAATATTGGTGTGTGCACGTGCAAGCACACACCTGTGTGCACCACACAACAGATTCTCAGAATTGTCAGGGATGGAAGGGACCTCAAGGATCATCTAGTTCCAACCCCCCTGTCATGGGCAAGGACACTTTGCACTGAATCAGGTTGCCCAGAGCCACATCCAGCCTGGCCTTCAAAAATTCCAGGGATAGGGCTTCCATTACCTGTCTGGTGGGGGGCAACCTGTTCCAGTGTCTCACACAGTCCACACAGACATGTGCAATGTTACTCTCCTTGGCAACATGCCACATGACATCAAGCAGAATTACTCTTTGGGGCTTTTTTTCCCTTTGTTTTTTCCTTAGCAGAACTGCTTCTTTTGTTCTGCTAGCAGAAGCTGCTGGTTTTTAAAGCTGAGCTACAGTGCCCTGTCCCCCTCGCTGAAGTACATGCATACACTTGTCAGCTGTCCAACAGTGTCTGCATAGTATGACTTGGAGCTTGTCTGATGGTTCCTTATCCTCCCACAACTGATGACCTTGAGCTGCACCAAATAATTATTTTCTCACTGGATTTTTTCAGCAGCAGTAGAGGTAATTGAATGATTGTAAAATAGGACACTAGGCCACTAGGGGTTAAGTGGAAACTAAAATAATGCCATCTAGAGGAACATTTTTTGGTCACATTTAAGGTCACAGTCAGATAAAGGGTTAGGAAATATCAGCCTGAGACTTTAACATCACAAATGGGTTTCTGCAAGCACAGCTTCTGAGTGATGTGAGCTGGGGGAAGAAAGGAGAAGAACATATAGATACTGGTGGTGGATTTAACCTAGACTAAGATCAGATGCTTGGATAAGAGCAGTATTGATCAGAGTGGAAACATTAAGTCTCATTGTTAATCTGGCACCGTTTCATTCATGTTGTATTACTATTGTTATTAGAACCTGTGATTTACTGTGTCCAGCCTGGATCAAATTCAGCAGCTGTATTTCACAAGATGATATTATTTTTCACCCCTTCCCCCCCCCCTTCCTTCCTTACTGGAGTGCATTTGTGGCAGCAGAAGTTTTACGGCTTTTTAGCAGAATGATGTCTCCCTCCAGTGGTGATGTGATACAGCTCCCAAATCGAGTGAGTGCGCATGACAATACACTTTTATGTGAAACAATTTTGTCAAGAATAGCCACCTATTTTTACAACGTTTCTCCCAGTGGCACTCTTTGAAGATCCTCTTTTGTACAGCAAACCTCATTTCAATACTGCATGTTGTAAGAAAATAGCTTGAATTGCAACTAGCAGTGAATTCCCACTCACAGGATCACAAGATGTCAGGGGTTGGGAGGGACCCAAAGAGATCATCCTGTCCAACTCCCCTGCCAGAGCAGGACCATATAATCTAGCTCAGGTCACAGAGTGTGACCGTTTAAGAAGGGCTTTGAAAGCCTCCAGAGAAGGACACTCCACAACCTCTCTGGGCAGCCTGTTCCAGTGGTCTGTGACCCTTACAGAAAAGAAGTTCCCCCTTGTGTTGAGGTAGAACCCCCTGTGCTGCAGCTTACATCCATTGCTCCTTGCCCTCTCACAGGGAGCAAGTGAGCAGAGCCTGTCCCCTCCCTCCTGACCCTCAGCCCTCAGAGATTTATAAACACTAATTAAATCCCTCCTGAGGCTTCTCTTTTCCAGACTGAAAAGCCCCAGGCCCCTCACCCTCTCCTCATCAGGCAGTGCTCCAGTCCCCTAATCACCCTCATAGCCCTCTGCTGGACCCTCTCCAGCAGATCCCTGTCCCTCTTAGACCTGCATGCTTTACTAGTTGGATAGTAACACTTTCTATGTGTTGTACAATAAAACCCCGGGCTAGGTCCCATCACCACGTAGCATGAGGTAATACAGGGCTCTAGACATTTTGTAGGAAAACAAATAAAATCTCTGGATTAAGCTGTTTTCAGTTCAGAAGAGACATGTTCAAGACCTGGTCACCTTGTAACAGAAAGCCATATGGTACAAGTGCACTGGGGTGAAGAGATATTGATTTACCTTCTATAAAATAAATGTAAAGTCAAAAGCCTGAGCATTTTTCAGCACCTCTCCAGTACTCTGCCTGATTCGTATGACCCTTGCTGCAGGCCCCAAGTCTCAGACCTTCCCCTATACATCTGACACCTTTCTAATCACCCCGGAATTGTGGATTGAAATTAGGAGCTGCAAAACTCCTGTGGCCTGTGTTGTGAGCTGTGAGTACTCCCTCACTTATCCATTTTGTGTTCCTTACTCAAGTTCCCTACTTTTCCCATCTCTCTCCTCACACTTCCATATCTGAGAAGCTCATGAACCACTTTCCTCAACCTCCCTGTGCCTTACTCTAGCCCCAGAAGAAACAATGCAGTATTAAAAAGAATATTGAAACAGCAGAGTGCTGCCTCTGCATGGGAGACATCAAGGAACATTATTCTCTTTAAAACAGTATTTAGTGTTTCTATTTAAACCTCTCTTTAGTGCTAATGATGCTTTTCTTTCCAACTGCAAACAATCACTCAGTGCTGAAATGGGAAGACTTGCTCAGAAAGGGTTCCCTGTCATTATTTGATTCCAGTATCTCAGTGGTGCTTGTAGTTACCATTCTGCTGATTTCAGGCCGAAACAATGGGCTGTGATGGCTTGAGCATCAGCTAAACGGTTCCCTTTCTTCCAAGAGTCACGAATGGATTGGAGAAAACATATTTGAGGATGTTCTTTCTCATCAGAGCTGTGCCATAGAGTAGCTGTCCTCAGTGCTCGCCGCATCACAACTGTGTGCTACAATTTGAATATACTTTAGGAGATAAAATGTTGTCTTGTCTCTTCCAGGAGAATCCATTTTCCCTCCGTGTATTTTGGGTTCCCAGTTGTACTTTTGCTCTGTCATCCACAAATATTCGTTGTAAGTGTCTTCCTCCTTCCTGTCCAAAGCTGTAAATTAGAATTCCATTTCATTAAAATGGTAAGCAATCACTCTCTGGCTCTCATTAGCAAAGATTCGATGCAGGGGGATCCCGGCTGCTCCCACAACTGTAATTCAATCGGACTCACCAGCTCTGGTGCACAAATCGCTTGAGCTGCACTTTCTTCACAAATTTATGGCATCAGCACTGTCCAGAGGTTGAATTACAGCTGCAGGTTTGATCAGGGACTGCATTATTCTGCATCTAATCCCTGTGTTCTGACAGTGGCAGGGAGCGCACTGTTGTTTTACAGGAACTCTGCATTGTTCTTCTGCTTTATGTCAGGGGCTGAATTGCCTTTGGAATCAGGGAACTGTCAGCCCAAAGCTACAAGCAAACAACAAGCTCAGAGTGACATGGTGCATAAATAACAAACATGGAGACAGTCAAAAGCCTGCACTCCTTCTTCTGCACTCTCCTAAATTACTGGAATGCTGATTGACCACAGCCTGTGCTCTGGCATCATCAGATGCTATCTGAATATATTGATACTCTCTGAATAAAGTGTGGAAATGGGACTCCCAGCTTTTACCCAAAATGAGGAATGTTGATATTCACTGGTGGCAGAAAAGTCACTTAAACATTGATTAACTATTTCAGCCAGAAGCCATATTCGTGCATTCATTCACATACCAGCCTTTCCTCTTGAGCAGTGATCTGCAACCTACTGCATTCTTGGCAAAAAGGGGAAGTCAGCAGATCTGGAATGGTCCTGTGTCATTCTTCACAGAGGTAATATGTCACCCATCAGCTAACAGCCAGGACTTTGCCTCCTGCAAGGCAATGTGACACCAAATCCACTTGTACCCACAGCTTAAACCCAGGGGAAAACAGAACCCCTCCTAGAAACACAACTGTAACACTCAGCTGACTGAAGCAGGGACTTGGGGCTCTTCATTTAGAGTTGATCTTCATTAGGGCTGCAGAGGGGTATACTCCAAGGACATTTAACCTCAGCTTACAGCAGGGGTAAAAAGGGTGCATTGTCTTTGGAAGTTTCTCCTGCTTTAATGTATCCACGTGCACGTGTTCCAACAACGCTGGGCAGATCCAGAGCTGGCATGTAGCTGGCAGTAGCTACCACTCATGTGATTTGAGCTTTACTCTTCAAACATTAATGGAAATCACTGAACATGAGGCAATAAGGTAGCTTCACCACCACTCTGCTTCTCATGGGTTCTGCTAATTTTCTTGTGTAGTTTTGCTTGTCTTAATAGCAAGATCTGTCAGATTCTGGTTTCACACAAATCCTGGGAGGCAAATGACAAATGATGTGGAGAAATTCCTGTTGGCTTTAATGAGGCATTGTGTTTTCTAAAAACTGCTTTGAAACTAAGGTCATAGAATCATAGAATGCTAGGGGTTGGAAGGGACTTC
Organism: Melanerpes formicivorus; assembly: GCF_026170545.1. NCBI lineage: Eukaryota > Metazoa > Chordata > Aves > Piciformes > Picidae > Melanerpes > Melanerpes formicivorus. The sequence goes on along the minus strand of NW_027145398.1, from coordinate 10,609 downwards.
CAGAGATGATGGGAGTCCAACCCCTCTGGCAAAGCAGCACTGCTTAGGGCAGGTCACACAGGAACACGTCCAGGAGGGTTTTGAAGATCTCTAGAGAAGGAGACTCCACAACCCATCTGGGCAGCCTGTTCCAGGGCTCTGTCACCTTCAGAGTAAAAAAACCTTTTCTTGCATTGAGATGCAATTTTCTGTGGTTGAGTTTATGTCCATTGCCCATTGTCCTATCACTGGGTATCTCTGAAAAGAGAATGGCTTCATCCTCCTGAAAGTTACCCTTCAGATACCTGGAGACACTGATAAGGTCCCCTGACAGCCTTCTCCAAACTAAACAGCTCCAGGTCTCTCAGTCAGGTCCTTTTATTTCTTTATGCAACTTGCCTTTTCTCTGTGCTTTGTTGTTAGAAAGACTCTGACATGAGACAGGGTATGGGAAATGTCTGCTTTCATATGACAACTCGGAGCAAGAGCATTTGGCTACCGGATTGCAGCTCTTCGCCGAGCTGTCTGAATCACCTGTTGTGTGCAGTCCCCTGTGGCTGCAGCCTCCCCGCACAGGATTCTCAGGCACTGTTTCCCAGGTGTGTTCCAATGTGTTCTCAGTGCATTCCACTTCCTTCATTTGCTCATTTTTTATTCCTTTGCAAACTGAAATATATTTTTTCCCCCATTCCTAATTAACTCCCTGCCACCCTACTTGTGGTAAAACCTGATTTATTTCTCCTTCTCTGCATGGAGAGGACAGGGTGCTTAATCTCTTCTGGGTGGACACTGAAACACTGTCTGAATAAAATGCTGATCACTCATCTGGTTAGTTCCTGCCAGCTCTTCTCTGCATTCCTGCCACCTGGGCTTTGCATCATTTGCTGTCGCTTCTTTGAATGACGCAGTCCCTTCCTTCCCCATTTTTGGAGACTAATAATTCCCAAATTAGCTAGCAGTCACATTTCTCTCTCTGTGTGTGAGTGTTTTTTCTTTCATATTATCTGCAAAACCATGAATATTAACAGGCTTAACAGGACTGTTTGGATAAATACTTTGAAAGGGTGTTAAGGCAATGGCTACAATTTAGTGCACTTGCTGGTTTTGAGGGTACTTTCCCCTTTCCCTTTCCTTTCCTTTCCTTTCCTTTCCTTTCCTTTCCTTTCCTTTCCTTTCCTTTCCTTTCCTTTCCTTTCCTTTCCTTTCCTTTCCTTTCCTTTCCTTTCCTTTCCTTTCCTTTCCTTTCCTTTCCTTTCCTTTCCTTTCCTTTCCTTTCCTTTCCTTTCCTTTCCTTTCCTTTCCTTTCCTTTCCTTTCCTTTCCTTTCCTTTCCTTTCCTTTCCTTTCCTTTCCTTTCCTTCCCTTCCCTTCCCTTCCCTTCCCTTCCCTTCCCTTCCCTTCCCTTCCCTTCCCTTCCCTTTCCCCTTTCCCTTTCCCCTTTCCTTTCCTTCCCTTTCCTTCCCCTTCCCCTTCCCCTTCCCACCTTCTTGCCTGCCTTCCTGCCTCACTTCATACCCTCATGCCTGCCTTTCTTCCTTCCTGCCTGGACCTGTATTTTTTTTGTATTAAAATCCACCTGGAAGCTGCAAAGGAATAAAAAAGGCCTGGGATTCTCCCACTCAGGGAGCAAGGAATAAACACATTCTAGAAACAAACAAATATAGCAGCCCAGTGAATTAGCATTTTGAAAGCCTTTGTGTTTGACACCCCTCTGCAAAGCAAAGAATGAATATCAGATGTATGTGGATGCATGCATGCATGTTTGCAGTGGCAAGCTCTTCTGGATGGCAAACACTCACCCTGAGTGCCAGCAGTTTTGCACATCTTGAAAACGTTTGTGCAAAAATGGAAAGAAAAGATTGCCCATCTGCAATGTGTAGTGGAAAATTATATGGGCAGAATGTACATGTGCTAAGCAAAGGAAGTCAGCAGGTGAAGGAGTGAAGGAGGTGAAGAATCAAGATTTTTCTTCTTCATGCTGTAGCCCTGAGAGACCCATTTAGTGCCACCTCTAATAGCACTCCTTTCAGATGTGCATCCATTCTGCCTCTCCATTGAAACTAACCTGGGCTGAGAAACTTAACAATGAATTCAGCCAAATCCTTGGAAGCCTGGGCTGCCAGCTCTTAATGGTCTCAGGCAAATACTGTGGACTCTCTTCTATTTATTCATCCTAAAGTGTAGGTGTTAAGAAATATGAGGCTGGTAAGTGGGTGACAGGCACCTGCAAGCATCACCTCGACAGTTCAGGTTAGCAGAGAGTCTTGGAGTAGGGCTGTAAAAATTGCATCATTTGTAACCTTTTCAGCACCAATCCTTTTCCCTTTTTCTTCCCCCCTTTTTTTAAGCCTGTAACCAACAGTTTTCCTTTGGACACGAAGAGAATTACTGAAGAGAACATCTGCTTCCCCTTTAGATGTGGAACTGCAACAGTAAGCCATGCATAAATTTTATTAAGACTTGCTAATTCCCTACGAGTTTGGGGAGCTACACGTTACCCACAGAGATATTTGGCTCTGCACCACCAGATTAAAAGTCATTTTAAAAACAATGAAGAAAAACGGGACATAGCTTGGCAGCAAATGCATTAGGTTCTGTTCTCAGGGAGCTCCATTTTCTTTGTGGCTTTGTTTTTGCAGTTTATGGATTTGTGCCAGTTTCCCCCCTCTTAATGTCACTCTTCTTGTTTTCCAAAGACTTTTTAGGACATAGATGACTAAACAAAAGACACACCTGAACTGACAAAAGTGCTTACTGCTTGTGTCTTTGATACTCAGAATCAGAGGTACAAATACTTCCAGGACTTTGGTCTGCTTTTAAGGGCTTTTGAGATAAGCTTTTTGTGTACACCAAGGATGGATGCTTGAGCTGGAATTTGCCTGTTCTGTCCTTTTGTGCTCTAGGAATACATCTACAGGCTTAGAACTCAGAAGCAAGGGGCTACTGAGAGGTAGCCCTGCTCAGATCCCATGGGCCAGGTTTCTGTGCCATCTGAGGATGCACCTTTGAGTAGAATCTTGCTTTCTGATCTTTCTATACACTCCAAGCAAAAGTACTCCATCCCTATGTGTAAACACAGTAACTAATAACATAGAACTGCAGGATGCTTGGCAAGACATGCCTGGAATTAGAGAGATCATGTTTTGTTGCATGAATTAAGTAGAAAAGTCACAGGCTGGGTTAAAAATAGACTTGTCTTCTCTCCATAATTAATAGTTTGGGGATTAATAGGAGGTTTTGTGTTTTGAAAGTCAACTAATCTACTTGTTGGCTGGTGTGTAATGAAGGAGAACAGGCTATTGTCAAGCAGTCTGAAAACAGTGCAAATTAGCTCCAAGAAGTGACACGACTCACATACTTTACTTATATGAGCAATGTATCCTCTGTCTTTATGAAACATCCTATTGCCATCTATTGCAATTCTCCAGTCAGCTGAGTTGTCTCACCACATTTCAGTTATTCCTGTGGTATCCTAACTTTCCAACTGGAAATGGAGCTTCAATTCCTCCTGTGTGTTCTCCAGGCTGTGTACATGGGTACGCATACACTCCTGGTTCTCATCTTGAAAGGCAACTAAGGAACATTTGTCAGTGCTCTGGTTGGCCTTTCTCACTGGTACCCCCAGGACTTTGTAGTCTTCCTTGATTCTGCCCAGGTTCTGGCTTGCAGTGTCATTTGTGCCCACAAGAAAGAGCAGCAATGGTCTGTACTCTTGACAAGTTGTGGCACCTTCTCGTCAACATCTCAGACCTTAGCTCCCAGAGGTAGCAGACCTCCTCTGACTTCTTGTCAGGCTGGCAGATGATCCCCTTAAAGCCCCTTAACAGAGAGTCACTCACCACGAGCACTCATTGTTTCTTTCTGCAGTACCCATTTTGTGCTGCTAGTACAGTTCCTCCTGGCAGACCTTGCTCAAACGTGTCAACAGCTGTTAAAACTGGTTTTGGCTGCAATGCTGGAGAGTGGGGACTGAAGCAGAGTCCTGCTTTACTGGGGTCACCAGGGTCCAAGGTACCCCATTCTCTGTAGTGTCTGCCATAGAAACATGGTTCTGAAACAATTTATCTGTCTCAGCCCCTCTCATACTGTGCAGCCTTTTAACTCTTTCCATTTCTCTTCCAGTGTTATCATTACAAGGCTGCTCATGGGTTTCTGTTTTTTGTCTGGACCTATTTTTAACCTCTTGATGTCAAGAGTTATAAGCTCAATGAGTTTAGGCAAGTCAGATCAGGGAAAAAAAGGACACATATCCCAAACAACTGTGTATTAAAGCAATGTTAAAAGGGACAAGGCAAATAAAAGATAAAATCTCACTAGTAAATGGATATTTTCTTCAGAAAACTACTTCAGTTTTCAGATAAGACTGCAATCACTTCAAAGAACTGGGATCTCTGAGAAAGAGGATATTACAGTAGGGATCATAAAGTCTTGCAGAAAACATCCAGCCAAAGTCTATTAGCAGTGGAAGATTCCCATACACCCAATCTATTAGTATTGGAAGGTTACCACATATCTAATGATGTTACTAGAACATAGTTGATCTGTTTGAACTGTTCTTGTTTCATTTCTCCACAGGTGAATATTATCCTCTTTCTCTCTCCATTTTCATTCTGCTACAGGGAATACACAGGAAGAAGGCCATTGAAAAAGCCACATAAAACCTCTGAGAATGCAGTAAGAAGAACGTGGCACTTTTAACACAGCAAAACTAGCAGCTTAGGTAAGAGCTTGAAGTGTGTATAAACTCCAACACCTCCTCAGGCAAAGAGAGTTCACAGTCTCAACCATGGAGAAGCAGGAAAAGGAGTTGAGATCATAAATCTTCTTCAGATCTACAAGCTTTGCTATCTGAATGCAGAAGGAGCAATTCAAGGGCCCCAACATCTTTAAATAAGTGGCCTAAGCCAGGAGTGCATCTGCCCTGTGGTAACAACAGTTCGATATTTTGACTCACTTTGCTCATCTAGCACAGTGGTCAGAAAGGATGTGGTCGGTGATTTATCAACTCAGAGGAGATTCCATTAGTGCATACTTTCTCTTGTGGTTGTCTTAAGATTACCAGGTTCTTGCCTAAACTCTGAAGTTTAAATTGCATTAGTGCTAGCTCTGATATTGCTGCATGGTGCTGTGCTGCAAGGTGGTTGGCATATCCTCCTTGCGATATGCTTCTCAGTTTCACTGGGCAAAATATATTTCCTGGCAATGGCAGTGTCTGGTAGCACTCAGGAAAACAACAGCCATGTCCCAGCTATGGGCAGACATGTAGTTTTGTAATACTTGCAGGGTCCATTAGCTGCATTCTTGGATGAAGTGGCAGCACCTCCTTCACAGCAGGCCTCTTCTGCTGGTGTTGATAATACACTTTCAGTAGAAAGAACAAAGTCACAGAATCACAGAATCACCAAGGTTGGAAGAGACCTCAAAGATCATCAAGTCCAACCTGCCACCACAGACCTCATGACTAAACCATGGCACCAAGTGCCATGTACAATCCACTCTCGAGCACCTCCAGGGATGGTGACTCAACCACCTCCCTGGGCAGCATATTCCAATGGCTAATGACTCTGTGAAGAACTTTCTCCTCACCTCAAGCCTAAAATTCCCCTGGCATAGCTTGAGACTGTGTCCTCTTGTTCTGGTGCTGGTTGCCTGGGAGAAGAGACCAACCCCCTCCCGGCTGCAACCTCCCTTCAGGTAGTTGTAGAAAGCAATAAGGTCTCCCCTTAGCCTCCTCTTCTGCAGGCTAAACAACCCCGGTTCCCTCAGCCTCTCCTCGTAGGGCTTGTGCTTGAGGCTCTCCCCAGCCTTCTTGCTCTTCTCTGGACATGTTCAAGAGTCTCAATGTCCCTCTTAAGACATGGATCACAGTGAGCTGGGTAACTTATGGGCCACCATCCAGGGGGAGCTTGGGAAGACTTTGGGATTAGTCAACTATGAGCATCAAAACACTGCAACGATAACTCTTGTGGCCTTACCAGGGATAAATCCACACATCCTCTCTGTGCTTGACCTAGGTAGAAACAAGTGGTGAGGCACATAGAAAGAATAAAGGTCAGGCACCTCAGCAATCTTCATTTCACATACTTTATGCCAGCATTCATCAGTGAGGCCATGTCCTCCTCTGGCCTTTCTGTAGGCAGAAAATAGGACTTAGTGACTGGTGCTTTTTCTGTATCTTCTTCATTTACCAGAGCTGCCCAGATGTCACTCCCATCTGCAGCAAGGTACAAGCAGCCCACTAGCTTCGCCAACTGCCATACAGCTTTTCAGCTTTAATCTTCTGCCGTCTGTTTTCAGAGCCTCAGAAGTTCATGCTCCAGCCTCTCCCTCAAGAGCTCCCTGTCTTTCAGCTCATAATTCAGTTGCTTTGTCACTGAGAAGGGAAATGGAAATAATGTTGCCCTCATTGCCTCTTCCTATCCTCCAGTTCTCTTGCTCTTCTCCATCTTTCAGTGTCTTTCCCCCTCACTCTCTATTTATGGTAGATGAGGGAATGAGAAATAGAACCAGCTATACAACTATTTCTTCATCTCATAGAATCACACATAATTGTCTGGGTGGGAAGGGACCTCAAGGATCTTGTAGTTCCAACCCCACTTCTGTGGCCAGGGACACTTTCCACTAGATTATGTTGCCCAGAGCCACATCCAGCCTGGCCTTACAAGCATCCAGTGATGGGGCTTCTCAAGTGAAAGAGAACAGGGTTTAGAAGAATAAACAGAGACGGGGGAAAGGAAAACAAAAACCAACAGAAACAAAAATTATAAAGCTGGAAAACCGAGAAAGAAGGAATTAAAAAATCAAGTCATTGTTTTTAGTTTATATCAATGGCTTTAATTTCAGTCTCAGCCCAAAGAAGGGAGAGTAACTGACAATGCTGAAGCATACTGGGTAGATAATAAGGAAATGGAGAAACAAGAGGCAAGGAGACTGAGTACAAGCCTCTCTTAAAAGCTTTTACCAAGCTGCTTATACCTCTTGCTTATGCTCACAGTAAAATATCTGCAGAAACATCAGTGGGGATCAGCACATGCTTTGGAGAGGATCTGCCCCCATCCCTCAGCAGAGCAAAGAAGGCGTGCTGCTGCAGATCTGCAGTAGTAAACAGAATTCTGTTTTGTCCTGTTTTCAGAACAGCTTCTGTATGATTAGATGAGGAACGGTGCTGCGGGGGGGAGAGGGAGGGGCGGACCTTTTGTTTTTGACAATTAGATGTGAGCTGTTGAAAGCTGCTTTCATGGATGAATGCGTAGAGAACTAACGACGTCTGGCAACCGATTTGTTTGATTAGTTTGTTGTCCGCCGTTCTTTCTCTCTCACTTACAGACGAAGTGGGCCTATCGCAGGGGCTGAACTCCACAGTTGCTTGAATTCTCTGCCAAAACCTTACAACCTCAGAAGCCTGAAGAGGACCTCAAGTGGGGCAGAAGTAACTGAGCTAATCAGAAAATCTCAGCCTGGGCACTTCACGGTTACATTGGGTCTGATTTGCAGGCAGCTTAGCACCTGCGGATTCCAGCAGGTCCTGAGTGCTCAGCTGTTCTGAAAATCAAGCCTAAAGAGAATGGGGGGCTCGAAGGTTGTTTATCTCCACCCTGCTGGGCTGACTGGCCTCTTGTGGGACAATGATGACATCCACTGGCTTCTTGTGGGACAAGGATGACATCCAGTGGGAAAACTCCTGAATTACAACATCGCTTTATACGTGGAATGAGCTCCTGCCAACTTTAAAGCTACAATTGAAGAGTAAAGGGCCTGGAACAACCACAACAAAAACTTCCACAGGAAAAGTTCTGAGCTTCAGTGAATGGCTTGGGACTATGAGTCATCTTCTGCTCACCTCGGGACTTCTGTAACACCTAGGGGTGTTTTTAAGTGTCTCTTCTTGCTAAAAAGAATTGCTCTCTGGGGAAGCGTTGACAACTACATCTCAGTGTGATTAATACATACACAAAATTGTCACTTCCACAAAAGGTTTTGCTTCATTGTTTTGGAGTTTATTCCAAAACTGTGACTGCCTGATTTGGGACTCTTAAGGCTTCTTAACATGCTTAACTCTCTGTGAAACTCCAGTTATTTCCCTCAAGATGTTATCTGAAGCTTAAACTGGGTTAATGTTTATGGCATAAATAATTGGAAGCACAAACAAGTGAAGTTTAATACAGAAAGGACCATATCAGCTCCCAGAACTGAGGACACATGCCTGCCTTTTATGATTTAAATTTTGTAGCCAGAAGGTCTGGGATCCCAGCCATTGCTAGGTGATCACATACCAGCTGCTTCTGAAAATATTTATTTTTCCTGCAGTACCTCATCAGCAGACTGAGGGGATTTTCTTTCAGATGTGTACTTTGATACTTTAATCCTCACCTCATCATCAGCCCAGCACTAGATTGCTTCAATATGCTTTACAAGGAATTACACCTGACGTCAATCAAGAAATTAAACCTCAGGCAGATGAGCTCCACGTGGTGCAGCGTGCCCCAGCCACGGGAACAGTCCTGTGCAGGCTCCATGCAGGCCTCCATTGCTCTCCAGACAGCAGCTGGATGCTACTGCCAGTACAAGCTGAAGCCTCTTGGGAGCAATTCCCAGGAGCAGCCGAGCCTCAGGCTGCGACCTGCAGACAAACTCTGCCAGAGTTTTAAACACTGGCTTAGGGAGGCACTAATGATGCTGAAATGCCCTGGCTGCATGTACTTCTAGTACTATTCAGGTTGGAAAAGACCCTTGAGATCATCAGGTCTAACCATTAACCCTACTCTAACATGCTCACCACTAAACCATATTGCTAAGCACCACATCTGACTTTTAAACATATCCAGGGATGGTGACTCAGCCACGTCCCTGGGCAGCCTGTTCCAAGGTCTGTCCGCTCTTTCAGTGAAAAAAAACTTCCTAATGTCTAGCCAAACCTACCCTGGTGCAGCTTGAGGCCATTCCCTCTTATCAATAATTATCTATGTGACCAGCACCTGCCTCTCTATACTGTCCCTTCAGCTAGTTGTAAAGAGAGATTAGGTCTCCCCCCAGTCTATTCCTCAAACTAAACAGTCCCAGTTGCCTCAGGCACTCTTCATAAGACTCATTCTCCAGGCCCTTCACCAGCTTAGTTGTCTGCACCTGCCACAATGTCTTCCTTGTACTGAGGTGCCCAAAACTGAATGCAGCACTCACGGTGTGGTCTCCCCAGTGCCATGTAAGGGAGACAATTGCTTCCCTACACCTGTTGGTCACACTATTTCTGACACAAGCCAGAAAGCCATTGGCTTTCTTTGCCATCTCCATCTGGGCACACTGCCAGCTCATATTCAGCCACTTGTCAATTAGAAAGCCCAGGTCCCTTCCTGCCACACTTCCCCAAGCCTGTAGGATTGAATGGGGTTGTTGTGGCCCAAGTGCAGGACTTGCTTGATGACGTCACTACTGACGTACTCCTATCACAGCTTGACTACTGAAGCACTCCGGTGCGAAATAACCACCCGTGATTAGCGATTACCCAGCACGTTACTAACACCACACCCCCAACTACCGGCGCTGGCTCGGGACGCCAAGCAGCCGATTACAGACCCCGAACGACCCCACGGCAACGGCCTGGGACGCGCCATCACGTCACACACGGACCCGCCTCCCCCGACGGAGAAACCAATCCCCGCCCCCCGCGCTACGACCTCGCTCGTGAACCCGCCCCCCTGGCCCCTGATTGGACACTTACCCCGCCTACCCGCGGGACAGTTCTGCCCCCGTCCCCGCCTTCACGCTGTCCCTCCCGGCGCTCCCCGCCCTGCCGTGCCTTGAGCTCTGTCGCCCCCGTAACCCCGCCTCAAGTGTCCGGCTCCTCCAATTGGAAGAGGGAGAAATTGACCGACATTCCTGTGGCCTAATGAGGCTCAGCGTGAGTACGGCGGGAGGGTGGAGCGGGTCCCACCCCTCCGTAGGCGGCGGCCGCGGCGGCGGCGCTCGCGTTCCCTGGCTGAAGGGGCCGCGGGGGCTTTGCGTCCCCCCGCCCCGCCGCGTCTCAGCGGGACCGGAGGCGGCCACTGCTTGAACCCGGGCCGAGGGGCCTGGGGCCGTCTTCCTGCCGCTTCCCGACAACTCGGCGTCCTTTGGCCGCTCAGGGGGGAGTGGGGCGGCGGTGCCCCCTCCCCGGGCAGGGCCTGCGGGCCGCGCCCCGCCGCCGCCACCCCTCCCCCCGGCCGGCCGGCCTCCCCGGGCCGCACCCCGCCTCCCCTCCCTCCGCAGCGTAGCCCAGCCGAGCCGGGAGAAGGGGAATGGGCGGTCCCGGCCCTTAGCCCCCGGCTGCGGCTGCCGCTCCTCCTCCTGGGTCCCAGCGTCTCGGTGGCCTCCGCCCGATGCTGGCGGAGCTGGCTGGGGTCTCCGCGGTGTTGTGAGCGTTACGGCCGTCCCGCAGCCGCCATGTCCGGCGTGGTGCGTACCCTGAGCCGCTGCTTGCTGCCGGCCGAGGCCACGGGCCGCGCCGGGGAGCAGCCGCGGAGGGAGGGCAAGGAGCGGAGCCGCGATGCGGAGCGGGAGGCGCGACGGCGGAGCCGGGAGATCGACGCGATGCTGGCCCGGGAGAGGCGGGCTGTCCGCCGCCTGGTCAAGATCCTGCTGCTGGGCGCCGGCGAGAG
>NW_027145397.1:0-21893 GCF_026170545.1 Melanerpes formicivorus | reverse complement strand
ACCAGTTTCATTGTCAGAGATAATTGCAGTGTGGAAGTGCACCAGGGGACAAGGGACCTAGAACCAAAGGCTGTTGAATGTTTTGACAGTGTTGACTTACTCTGCAGATGCAGAAAGAGCAGTTCTTTCGTCTTAAGCTGATTCAGCTCCTTCATTTAAAAAAGCAAATCAGATTTAATGAGCAGAGTTTGAAGGTGAAAAGCAGAATTGGAGCCCAGATTTTGAGGTGGCAGGGCAACTTGACACCTGCATCATACAAAAAAGTGCAGCCAAGTACCAGCTCAGGTTCCTGAGTCTTGGAGCTGGAATTGAATGTTCACAGCATGCAGCATAATCCAACTAGGAGGTGGTGGCATTTATAAAGTAAGCTGTCGTTTCCAACTGTTGCAAATCTTTGCATAGTCTGGTTTCCTGCCTGATGTGAAGAAATTAGGTGTGGCAGATATTGGTCACCCTTATTTCCTGGGTGGCATGACCTTTTTAGGTGCTTAGAGGTTATCCAGATCATCATTAGAATTAGAGTAGAGTAGAGTAGACCAGACCAGACCAGACCAGATTGGAAGAGACCTGAGACCTTCAAAATCATCGTGTCCAACCTATCATCCAACACCACCTAATCAACTAAACCATGCAACCAAGCACCCTATCAAGTCTCCTCCTGAACACCTCCAGTGTTGGTGACTCCACCACCTCCCCGGGCAGTCCATTCCAATGGGCAATCACTCTCTCTGTGTAAAACTTCCTCCTAACCTCCAGCCTAAACCTCCCCTGGCGCTGCCTGAGACTGTGTCCTCTTGCTCTGGTACTGGTTGTCTGGGAGGAGAGACCAACCTCTGCCTGTCTACAGCCCCCCCTTCAGGTAGTTGTAGAGAGCAATAAGGTCACCCCTGAGTTATTCTCTGATTATTCTCTGGTGGAAAATATGCAATACTCTTAATTAGTCCTTTGAATGCTAGCAGGCCTATTGTGATCTAACACACTAAGATGATCACGCAGTTTAAAGGGGGTTGTATTATGGTGTCTGACAGCAGTGAAGAAAACATACTGCTTGCCTTGCCTGTCAAAATAGTTCACCTTCCACAGATGACTGTAGCTTTTAATATTTTGGCATTTTCAGGTTTTGCAGAAGAATCCTTGCTTGCTTTTTTAATTAGCATCATGAAACATGCTCTAGGTAGTGCTGCTAGTAGTAGTCCAAATGGTGAACATCATCATCCAGTTGCAGAAGATGCCAGGAGGCTTGTTGTTATGAAGATACTAAGGATAAAAGCATCTGCTATACAAATAATTTGTGAATCATTTTAAAATAAATAGTTTTATTTAAAAGGAAAAGGAAATGGAAGAGGAAATGTGGTGCCTTCCTTCCAGGCAGGGGAGGAGGAAGAAAGAGGGAAGAAGTATCTTCCACTGGGGACTATTTGAATTATTTTTAAGTATTTCTTTTTTTTTGAGTATTTCTTTTCAGTGCAACTACTGAGCTGAGCTTCTAACATTTTATGTGTTCTATTCAAAGTAATTTCTGTAGGATGGTCATACAGAATGAGGCACTGAAGGAAAATGGCAACATTTAGAATACTGTAGGGCTCTTTTATCAGAGAGACAGAGCTTACACTCTTAAACATCCATTTGCAACACTGAAAATTTTATTTGCACTTCAATTTTAACTATACACTGGAGTTTCGATTATCGTCCTTGTTTTCTAGTGCTTGTGTTTCACTGATGGCATCACAATTGCTCCCATGCCTCCAGCCCAGGACCACAAGAGATTAATGGATGGAGATGAAGGCCCTAACACTGGTGGGATGGGAGCTTATTCCCCAGCACCTCAGGTAAACTTGTACTGTTGTTTCACTACAGCTGTCCTACAGCTCTGCTATTGAAAGCATAGGTGAATTTTTAGTTCCACCATGAAAAACAGGAGAGAGTGGGCTCCTGTGGATGGAAAGAGTTGCCTCAAATAGGCATGGTCAAGTAAGATTCATAACTGAAGAAACTTGCTTCTCTAAAGAGAATTTCTTCTGAGTGACTTTTAATTTTAGGGTGGAAGTGTTTTAATTTCTACAATCTCGTATTTTGATTTGGCTTTTTAAGTATTGCGAAATGCTGATCGTTCAAGCCAAGCGCCTGAAACCACATGTTTATCTTGTGCTGAGCTAAGCTAATGATAGAGTTTTACTGTGGCTTAAGGTAGTTTAGTTTCTGTTTGGCAAGGAACTTCTCTGATTGTGTTTATTAAATAAAATTGGATCATTTATCTTCAGGAGGCCTTCTCTAAATTCCAGTATGTCTGTGCAAATGTTTTTTTGCATTGAAGTCAGTGGGAGTGATAGCACATGTAGAGCTGAGCATGGACAAGTGTCTGAAGAAATCACAGTATAACTAAGGTTGTAAGAGACCTCGAGGATCATCGAGTACAACCTATAAACACAGACCCCATGACTAGACCATGGCACCAAGTGCCACGTCCAATCCCCTCTTGAATGCCTCCAGGGACGGTGACTCCACCACCTCCCTGGGCAGCACATTCCAATGACGAACAACTCGCTCGGTGAAGAACTTTCTCCTCACCTCGAGTCTAAACCTCCCCTGGCGCAGCTTGAGACTGTGTCCCCTTGTTCTGGTGCTGGTTGCCTGGGAGAAGAGACCAACCCCTTCCCGGCTACAGCCACCCCTCAGGTAGTTGTAGAGGGCAATGAGGTCTCCCCTGAGCCTTCTCTTCTCCAGGCTAAACAATCCCAGCTCCCTCAGCCTCTCCTCATAGGGCTTGTGTTCAAAGCCTCTCCCCAGCCTTGTTGCCCTTCCCTGGAAATGTTCAAGTGTTTCGATGTCCTTCTTATGCAAGTGCATAATGCAAATGCAAGTGGTTGTTTTAATGCTGTGATACATTGTCTGAGGAGAGAGAAAAAAAATCACTAGCTTTCCATTGTATAAAATGTTTTGGAGTGAGCAAGAGACCACTCAACTGTCCTGCTTGGTTCTTAAAAATGCTGGCCACCACAGGAGGAAAAATCCCTTCTTGCTAACACTATTTTCTCATCCTGTCTTATTAGATTTCTAAAGATTTACTGCAGAAAATAAGAGATACTGTTCTTCAGAAAACTGTTGATGGCATGAGGAAAGAAGGTGTCCCCTATTTTGGTATGTTCAAAAGCTCCTAATTTGATTTTAATTTAATTAAACTTATGTACAAAAAGTTTTAATCGTAAGGAGAAAGACTTTTTTACACTGCCTTCTTTTGGGGCTAACACACACTGTAAGTTAAGGGAGATACCTGATTTATTAGATAACTGGGTTTAGTGTCAGTGGCTTGATTCAGAGTCCACTGAAATCACTGGGTATAATTTCATTAATGGTGGATGTCGAGTAAGGAAGAGCAGAAAGGCAAGCATTTGAGAATCAGCTGCAAAATTATAATCACAACTATTTCTGCCTGATTTATTTTTAACACTTCTGGAGTAGTAACATCCTACCTTTAAATGAGCACAGGGGGCATCCTTTTTAAACACTATTTGGATAGATGGGATAAAAAAAAACAACCAAAGGAGGGCTTGTGGAGTTCCTTAGCTTTTTATATAATTTTTAATTCTAGGTGTACTTTATGCTGGATTAATGCTTACAAAAGATGGACCTAAAGTTCTTGAGTTTAACTGCAGATTTGGTGACCCAGAATGTCAGGTGAGTTATTTTGTAGGTAGCCAGAGTTCAGCATTATGGGAAGGAGAAAAGTCTGTTGCCATCTACCTTTATTCTTAACTAACTTCTGGATGAATTGCACTGAGATGTAGAGTTTTGTTTATTCAAGAGAGTAGATCTGTTATGAAATTGTTCCATTCCAGAGAAGCTTTCATCAGGTAATACTCAATTATGGGCTTTGCAGGAATAACCTTGAATGAAATTCAACACTTGTCTATCTTCTCTGGAATAGAATTAGATATTTATCTTTTTTACTTATTAAGGAAGTAAACCACCACACACCTTCCTTTCTCTACTCCCCGTGAGCTGGGGTAGCAAACCTCTTTATTTCTATTCCTCAGAACAAATAGGCTTTTTTGGCCTCCAACTTTTCTTCCCCACATGTAACAGTTCTTTTACCTTTAGAAATTATCTTTAAGGAAGAGTATTTTTAAAGGTATGTAGATGGTGTGTGAAAATACAGCACATGAACATCCTTGTTTAATGTTGTTTTTACAGTTGCATTAGCATTTTTGAAAGGTCAATGAAGAAAATGTAACAATGGACATTGTTTTCTTTAATTGGCTAATCTGTGCTCTTATAGGTAATTCTTCCCCTGTTGAAAAGTGATTTGTATGAAGTTATGCAAGCAGTTGTCAATAAAAAGCTGTCCAGTTCCATGCCAGTTTGGTTTGAAGACAGCGCAGCCGTGACGGTGGTCATGGCTAGCGAAGGGTATCCAGGAACATATCCCAAGGGTTTGGAAATAACAGGTAAGTACAGCAGAAGAACCCACAGGACCCTGAGTCCTCTCCTGCTCTCCCTCCATTTTCTCTTGTGCCAGATGAAGGTCAGTCAGTGTAACTTGGATTCTTAGAAACTACCTCCTGTGGTCAGCAAGAGATGAGTGAATTTTCACACATCAAAGATTATTGGTTTTGCACCCATCACGTTTCCAATTCTCCATGTATGGTGGGTTGAGACCAAACCATAACAGCATGCTACATTGTGAAGTTTGGTAGTATTTCTTTAATGTGTGTTACAGTAAAATAGTAGTTCTGGGCTGATTCTTCCATCATGTTGCTCTGTGGTGTCTGTGTCAGTGTGCCATCCAATTGGAACTAGATGTTGTATGCAGATGTTTCAGCTCTTCCTCTGTCTGTGAGCATACAAATAGCAGATTTATTTCCCCTAAAAAATTGAGGGTTTAGATATTTATACCTAGTTGCATGCATGATCACAGTGAATTCTGTTGTGGTTTCTAGACACAGTCAATAAGTGCTGAATACCTCTTCATCTGTAATTTAATCGAGACTGTTCTAATCAACTGTGTTTTCTGCATTTATTTCCTTGAATTACTATCACAGGACTTTCTAGGGCTAAGCAACTAGGACTGGAGGTGTTCCATGCAGGCACAGCCCTGAAGGATGGCAAAGTGGTGACTAGTGGAGGAAGAGTCCTTACAGTAACTGCTATTAAAGAGGATCTAATGACAGCACTGCAAGAAGCCAACAAGGGAGTAGCAGCCATACAGTTCAAGGGTGCCATTTATAGAAAGGACATTGGTTATCGGGCTATAGCTTTCCTGAGGCAATCCAGGTAGATATTTGAACTACTTGAAATGGAAATAACTGGTGTAAAAAGGACCTAAAGATGTCATTATTTTACACAATATGATGTTGTTACTATATATAACTCTAGACAAGTTTTAACTGTCACCCTTGAAAGCCATCTAAGCAAAACCAGCCAAGGAAGGAGCAGGCTTTCTGATGGCTCTCTCATCCTTGTTCTTATTCTTCCAAGTTGTGAGCTGTGCTACAGTGAAAAGCATATGGGAATAACCTGTGCCTTTTTATCTGCCTGTTTTAGGGAAGGTGAACTTCTGGTTCTTGGGCTTTAAACCATGTCTTTTGCTCTAGATTGGTATTGTCCCTAGGTCTAATATTAATATCATGAGATGGACAAAGTTTGAGCTATTCTTTGGTTCATTCTAGAGTTGTTAGAAATGGTTAAAATCTACACCTAGCTTGCTGGGGCATGCATTTTACCAATCCAGCCAGCTAACAACATGGGTAGGATTTATTGTTCCATTCTATCATTATTCCTTTTATTTTCCCACTATTCAGTTTAATAGGCTTGAGATTATATGGGTGTGGGTTTTTTTTTAAGCATTGTTTTCTACTGTCTCTCTAATGTTAGTGAGAGCTTCCTGCAGGTTTTTAGACTATTTTTACCTAATGTGAAGCATATCTGCCTGCCAATGCTCCCATTAGCTCAAAACATAACTTTGATCATAGGTTATTTGTAGTCTATGAAGCATATTAGTAAGAGTTCCATTTTTGCTTACAGTGTATACTCTTTAGTATATTGTAAAATTATGATCAATAAACTTACTAAATGAACAAGGGCCTTCGTATTCAGTCTTCTTTCTCTCAAGTACTATGCACATTCTGAGGAATTTTCATGAAAGTGTGTAACTGGAACTTGTATTGTAGAAAAAAATTAGGAGAGTGTGTGAAGCAAGAGAATAAGGTACTTCAATGAACAGTTCTTTAAGCCACTGAGTTCATGGACTGTAGCCAGCAAGTGTCTTGACTAGAGTGCCCATATGCTGTGAGGATTCCTAGCTCATGAAGAAGGTCTTAGGAACTGCTTACAGCCAGCAGCTGCTTCACTGTCCTGCAGTCTGCACCACTTTTTGCTCAGACACCCTCAGATTAGGAGGACAGACAGTCAGGCACATTTGACTTTGGCTTCTGTGTTGCACGCAGTTAAGAAAAGGTAATGATTTGCTCTGTAAAGTTGGGTACACACCTCTTCTTGGCAGCCTTGCAGGCTTAAGCTCTATCTATGCATTTCACCATGTGAAAATATCCAGAATATTTATTTAATTTTAAAGTATTTTTTTAAGAATTGAAGAATTAAGAAGTTGATTCAGCAAATCCAAGTAGGTAACATGCTTTTAAATGTAAGGTGAAAATATGGTGAACATTTATAATGTTCAGACCGTGAGGGCCAGACTGCTCTCTTATTGCTGCAGGGCTGGTATTTCCTTGAGTGATTCACAGGCTGAGCAACTGCTCCTTATAATTACTTTTCCTCATGCAAATTTTTGAGCAGTGATACAATGTGAATGCAGATACCTTTGTATTTTCCTGGTGGCACAGCTCTTTGGCCAGCTGTTTTGTTGTATTTGTCCTTGTTGATCAAGTGTGTGGCATATTAAAGACACAAGTGTGTTTCACTTAATGCTGAATCACACCACTAAGAGTGCTAAAATAGGTATGAACCTAAAACAGAACTGCACCAGGTAGCCTAGTCTGTGTCAGTGACAGTATAGAAATAACAACTGCTTAACTAGATTGAGATACACTTGGTACAACTAGTAATTAGAGGTCATTAAACTCACTATCTCCAGAATGAAAGGTCCTTCTGGAAATATGGCATGGTCCCCGCTTAGTCATTATGGACAGACAAGTTACGTAAACAGGTTTGTCCTAAGCCTGTTTTCTCTGTTTTATGGCTGTGTATAGCAACCAGAGCTTGGGGACAATTCATTCTAGATTCCTAAAATGGAACTTGGGTCTTTTAACGTAAAATATAAAAGATATACTTTAACAGAAGGTGCATTCAAGTGAAAATGAGGTGTGGATGGTTTTGTGACGTTATCATTCCAGGTGATAAGGAAAACCAGCCCTTAAGGTCCAGTTGTAGAACACTCAAAGTATCCTAGAGACTATTGATTTATGTGGTGCTTCTGGTCTGAAAGGCTAGCTTGAGCTTGATCCTGCACAGTGCTGAGTTGTTCTGATTTAGCAGTGCGTTTTTGTATACACTGAGCATTTGAACTATACTACTGACACCTCAGTAGAGTTTTGTTCCTTTGGTGTAATAATCTCTATCCTCAGATACATGTCTGAGGTCAGGTTCCAAACAGCAAAAAGATTAACCTTTGAGCCATTGAACCTGCCTGGAATACTTAGAAATCATTTCATATGAACAAGCTTTCTGTACAGCAGAGTAGAATTCTGAATGGTGAGCTCCCTTAGTGAGTTTAAAGCAGTAAATATTGTTTTTAAAACACATGTTTGTACATTTGGTCATCAATTGCTGTAACTTCTCTTTTCTTTAAACATTTTTTCAGAGGCCTGACTTACAAAAACAGTGGGGTAGACATTGCAGCAGGGAATACATTAGTTCAGAAAATTAAGCCCCTGGCTGCAGCCACATCAAGGTCAGGTAAGTCTTGTACCTTCTATTCCTGTTACAGTCAGGCCATGGCAATGAGATTTATCAGTTGATCTTGATACATAGGCTCATATTTTTTGTGTTCTGTGTGTTTCTAGATTACACAAGAAATAACCTGCAGTAAGCAAATGCCTGTGATTGCTTCAAAATGTGCTTCTCTAAATTTACAGATTCTCTTCCCCAAATGACTCTAAACTCTAACTCCTGAATGCCATGGATGTTAGAGAATAGAGTTCAGCACCCTAAAATAATAACTGTGAGCAAAAATCATACCATTTAGTGCCATTTTTTGATCACATGGATTATAATTGTTTCTTGCACAGAGAACTACACAATTTGTGTAGATTAATGCTTTGAGAGGTGTCAAGATGTAGAATTCCTCCAAGATGCAATGTATCAATGAAGGCAGATAAGGAAGACACCTCTTTTGCTTGGTTAAAACGGCATTCGTTGGGTTGTTGTGATTTCAGGCACATCTTGCTTTAGCAAGTCCTTGCAATTCTTTTCATAAATGAATTATGTTTTAAATGTATCGAATAACTACTGCTTCAAAATTACTGGGAACCTTCAAATGATGTCAGATAACAGCTAGAGAAAAAAAACTACAGATACATGCACTAGTACAAGTAGTCATTTCTTAGTATTTTCTTACTCATCCCCTCTTTCACTCTTAGGATTTTAACCAGTTTCAGTTTTAAGGCTACCATACTTACATAATCACAACCAGTCATAAGAGCAAGGAGTGTTAATACACTCTGAGTAGCAGTATTAACAAACATAAGGCATTTCAATAAGTAGCAGTATTAACACACATAAGACATTTCAATGGGGAAATGCCTATCACCCTTCAGTTGGAAGGCCTGTCATCTTGGTGTCAGGAAGCAGTGGGCTTCTCTCTGTTACCAGAATTATTCTTCTGGTTTTCAGGAAAAAATACTAAGTGTAAGAGTGCAACATACCAGTCACAGTAATTACTGAATGTGTAATCACAAAGGTTTTAGATTTTCAGACTTAGGTAATATTAAAGAAAAACAAAAGACAAAGCAAACATAAGATTAGGAGCTCCTGTGCCCTTTGTGAAGAGAGCTTTAAATGTCAGAGAGAAGTTTCCTGGTGGCAAAGCAATGTCTTGTTGGCAAACATCAGAAAGAATTCTTGTTGGGCATCCTGGAGAGACTCCTGAAAGTAAGAATGTGGCTGAGTTTATCCCTGTTTTCTGGCTGGCAGGCTGCAATGCAGGAGCTTGGAGGATTTGCTGGCCTCTTTGATTTGAAAGCAGCTGGTTACACAGATCCTGTCTTGGTATCTGGAACTGATGGCGTTGGCACAAAACTCAAGGTAAGGTGAAAATCCGTATAAAGGAAGGAAAATAGCACAGAAGGGAAAATGTTTTAACAGAGAGTATCAGTTGTCTTTCAAAATGCTCCCCCTTTTTTTTTTTTCTTTCTAAAAAGGGAATGAAATACATGTTTAATTTCTGGCATGCAAATAGCCATACTTGAAATGGTGACTAAAATAACTCGTTTTTAGTATTAAGTATGTAACTGGGGACTTCTCATTAGGGTAGAATCTCCACCTTCAAAAAGATTGCTCATGGGGAAAAACATTTAATTACGTGGTTTCTCTTGTGTTTACACAAACTGCAATAAAACCCTTTCCAGTTCAGCCCCACTTACATAAAGTGCCTTTTGTACTTGCCAATTAAGTAACAATTCCTGAGATAAAATGCTAGGAGAGGCTCACAGAGTTGATAGTCCCATTAAGCTGCTCCTCAAGAAGCATCTAGAGGAACAGCATGATTTCCATCCCCTTCCATTGCAGTCTCTGCTTGTGTTTCAGTTTCTCAAAGCTAACCAGCAGGTTCTCTCCCTGTTTTGCAGATTGCACAAGAGTGTAAACAAACATGACACCATAGGTCAGGACCTGGTTGCCATGTGTGTTAATGACATCTTGGCCCAAGGAGCGGAACCCCCTCTTCTTCCTTGACTATTTTGCCTGTGGCAAACTTGACGTTGAAGTGGCTCAGGGTGTCATTGCAGGAATAGCTGAAGCTTGCAAAAAAGCAGGATGTGCTCTTTTGGGTATGAACACTCTTCTCTGAAAGATATGAAAAACCTTATGCAGTATCTTTAGAATTGGTTTTAATGTGTGTGTTTTGCTAACTTATTTGATGAATCTTAGTGGGGTCAAAAAAAAAAAAACCAAAGCATCACATGCCTTTGCTTTCAGAAATTATCTATCCTATGAGGACAGACTGAAGGAGTTGGGGCTGTTCAGTCTGCAGAAGAGAAAGGCCTCCAAGGTGACCTAATTGTGGCCTTCCAGTATCTGAAGGGGGCCTACAGGAAGGCTGGGGAGGGACTTCTCAGGATACCAGGTAGTGACAGGACTAGGGGGAATGGAATGAAGCTGGAGGTGGGGAGATTCAGGCTGGATGTGAGGAGGAGGTTCTTCACCATGAGAGTGGTGAAGCCCTGGAATGGGTTGTCCAGGGAGGTGGTTGGGGTGCTGTCCCTGGAGGTGTTTAAGCCCAGGCTGGTTGAGGCTCTGGCCAGGCTGCTCTAGTGTGGGGTGTCCCTGCCCATAGCAGGGGGGTTGGAACTAGATGATCCTTGTGGTCCCTTCCAACCCTTACTGATACTATGATACTACCCACTGGAAGGAGAGAGTACTCTGCAAATGCTGCAGTTAGCTCAGGAATTTGCATATCAATTTTGTTATTTGTATCTTTCCCTTTATGACAATAACTAGCAGAAAACTAACAATTCTTTGTATTTTTCAAGTCCATTTTAAAACATGCCAAATAGATTTGCTTACTTTTATCCTTTATCCTAAAAGAAAGCCTCAGGTTTTCCTCTAAAAGCAAGGTTCCTGTGCATGCACATGTCCGTGTGTGTGTACATACCATCCTTTCCACTGCTTGCCCGATTTTAACCAAATGTGGCGGGAAAGGAGAGATCTCACAGCTGTTGTGTTCCCACAAGCTTCATAAAACCAGAAAGCCCAAGAATGTCCTTAGGAATGCCACAAAAGCTTTGACTGGAGCTCACTACATAAGACCCAGAAGTGATAGGACTAGGGGGAATGGAGCAAAACTAGATATGGGTAGATTCAGATTGAATGTTAGGAAGAAGTTCTACCCCATGAGGGTGGTGAGACACTGGCACAGGTTTCTCAGGGAGATGGTGTAGACCCTATCCCTGGAAGTTTTTAAGGCCAGGCTGGATGGGGCTCTGAGCAACCTGATCTAGTGTGAGGTATCCCTGCCCATGGCAGGAGGGTTTGAACTAGGTGATCTTTGAGGCCTTTTCCAACCTTGACAAATCTATGATGCCACAATTAGATAAACTAGATTTCATTACTTACAAAACTGATTGCAAAATTAGAGTTGCCAGAGATTTGTTTGACTAAGATGAGCATATTCCAAGATGTTAAGACTCAATGTATACATTTTTCCTTTTGAGATCTGTAATAAAAGTGCATAATACATTTCAATAATAAGTGCCATCCCTGGAGGTGTTCAGGAGGGGATTGGACGTGGCACTTGGTGCCATGGTTTAGTCATGAGGTCTGTGGTGACAAGGCAACAAGGCTGGTGAGAGGCCTTGAGCACAAGCCCTATGAGGAGAGGCTGAGGGAGCTGGGATTGTTTAGCCTGGAAAAGAGGAGGCTCAGGGGTGAATAAAGAATAGAATAGAATAAACCAAACCAGGTTGGAAGAGGCCTTCAAGATCATCGCGTCCAACTCATCAACCAATCCAACCCACCTAAACAACTAACCCATGGCACCAAGCACCCCATCAAGTCTCCTCCTGAAAACCTCCAATGATGGTGACTCCACTACCTCCCCAGGCAGCCCATTCCAATGGGCAATCACTCTTTCTGTATAGAGCTTCTTCCTAACATCCAACCTAAACCTCCCCTGGTGCAGCTTGAGACTGTGTCCTCTTGTTCTGGTGCTGGCTGCCTGAGAGAAGAGACCAACCTCTGCCTGTCTACAACCTCCCTTCAGGTAGTTGTAGAGAGTGATAAGGTCACCCCCGAGTCTCCTCTTCTCCAGGCTAAGCAGCCCCAGCTCCCTCAGTCTCTCCTCATAGGGCTTGTGTTCCAAACCCCTCACCAACTTCGTTGCCCTTCTCTGGACTCGTTCCAGCAAGTCAACATCCTTCCTAAACTGAGGGGCCCAGAACTGGACACAGTACTCAAGGTGCGGCCTAACCAGTGCAGTGTACAGGGGCAGAATGACCTCCCTGCTCCGGCTGGCCACACTGTTCCTGATGCAGGCCAGGATACCTCATTGCTCTCTACAACTACCTGAAAGGTGGTTGCAGCCAGGAAGGGGTTGGTCTCTTCTCCCAGGCAACCAGCACCAGAACAAGAGGACACAGTCTCAAGCTGTGCCAGGGGAAGTTTAGGCTCGAGGTGAGGAGAAAGCTCTTCATAGAGAGAGTCGTTCCTCATTGGGCTGCCCAGGGAGGTGGTGGAGTCACCATCCCTGGAGGCGTTCAAGAGGAGATTGGACGTGGCACTTGGTGCCATGGTCTAGTCATGGGGTCTGTGTTTATAGGTTGGACTCTATGATCCTCGAGGTCTCTTCCAACCTTAGCGACACTGTGATACTGTGATACATGGAGAATTACCTTTTTTTGGTTTTTTCATAAGACCTTTAAGACTAAAAATGACAGCTCAAGTATCACTTTATAATTGGTGATAGAGTATTTCTTTCCTTTTTTTTCCCCAATTCTTTAAGAAAGGTAGTAAAAAAGTCCCTTCTAAGTGGGAGTGTGTCATTCTGAGGTAGCTTGCAAGCTTGGAACAAGAGGCTGTTTATTTAGGTTCTGGTTTAATATTTTCTGCATGAACTGTTAGCTTTATATTTGTCTTAAGATGTTATCTCAGTTTATGAAGTACAATCAAACCATTCATACTTCAGCATAAGTACCTGTTCTATGACATCTTGCTATGGTATTATTTACTGATTTTATTTCCAGTTGGGAGACTGCAAAACTACAGAGGGCTTTGAATGTTGTTAGTGAAGGGGATTGGAACTTAATGATCTTTAGGGTCCCTTCCAACCTAAACCATTCTGTGAATTACTAGACAATAATTTCTCCAAATTTTTAGCTGGTTAGCAAATATCTTTTTGTACTAGCATAGAAATAAATTTGAATGTATTAACAACCCTGATTTCTTCTGCACATATCTGGCACTTTTGGAAGAGAAGGGACAGAGATGATGCAGTAACTTTGAACCTAAGGAGGAAATGCTTTTTCATAGCCTGGATCATTGAAATCAATTTCAGTTTGGGGTCCAGCTTCACACACTCATTTCACTGTGCATGTACATTGCATGTAGAGCTGTCTTTGTATACTATCACCTCAGAAAGTTCTCATTTGAAGCATGTTCTTAAATTGCTACCTTGCATTTCTGCAAGAGCTGAATATTCAGCTCAACCACCTTTAATTTGTCACACCGCTTGATGGTGAGGTACTGAAAAGCTTTTCTACATGCATGGGTTTGCACAAACATTAATTATAGATTTAAACAGATGTATCTAAGCAAAGGAACCTTGATTTTAAAGTTGGTTATAGTAATGGAATGTAGAAACCTGGAAAGGCTTCCAGAGACTCTAGGATTGAGTGGTGTCAGGCACTGAGCTTCCACTGCCATTCAGGTGTATTTGGAGCCTCTTCAGGGACACTTTCTGGAAACAGAATAATTTTTTTATTGAACAAGTCCTGATGTGTGCAAAAGCAAAACAAGACTGTACTCTAGGTTAGCATGTTGAGCAGAGGTCATAATATCATGGCAACATCATCATTGTCAAGTTTTTCTTCTTGTAGACATTGTAACCAGCAGAGGAGTTTGAAGGAAAAATGAGATGGCTGTGTGGACAGCTGGGGAGAGTTTCTCCCTGATATGGGGGGCTAGCATGAAGATGCTTGTTTGGAAAACTTTAGACTGTGCAGTAAATGCTCATTTGCTGTATCAAACACATCAAGTTTCCCTCTCTAGACCAAATGAGTTCTGACATTTGGATCCCTCTCTTTTTATTGGTCTCAACAGGTGGAGAAACTGCTGAAATGCCAGGCATGTATCCGCCTGGGGAGTACGACCTGGCTGGCTTTGCTGTTGGTGCAGTGGAGCGAGGGCAGATGCTGCCCCAGCTGGAGAGAATTACTGATGGAGATGTGGTTATTGGAGTAGCTTCTTCGGGGGTTCATAGCAATGGGTACAGCCTTGTAAGGAAGATTGTGGAAAAGTCATCGCTGGATTTCTCTTCTCCAGTTGGTACCTCCGGTGACCAGACATTAGGTACCACTTGCAAAGCACTTTCTTGTATTAGGACTTAAACTTCTGAATAGCCAAATGTCACTTAAGTGTTGTGTTGTCTGTGCCTTTACTTTTGTAACTTTTCTAAACCACTAAAATATTACTGCATCCCTTAACATGCCTTTTCTAACCTTATTGATTCTATGATTCTATGAATCACATATGCAGGAAAGAAATTAAAGGTGGGGGTGGGGTGTGGTTTTATCTAGTAAATGCTTGCAAGTGTCCAGCAAATTAATATTTTGAGATTTACTCACCTTTTTATTGATGAACATTTCATTCCTTGCTGTAATTCATCATCTTTCATCCTCTTTCATCTACAGGAGATCTTTTGTTAACCCCAACTAAAATCTACAGCAAGACTCTGTTGCCTGTCCTTCGCTCCGGCCATGTGAAAGCCTATGCCCACATCACTGGAGGGGGCTTGCTGGAAAACATCCCCAGAGTTCTCCCAGAGTCCTTTGGTGTCATTTTAGGTGAGATAAAAAGAAAAGCTATGTGTTGTAGTCTAATACTAGCTGGCAAGTAAGCCACACACAGCTGTTTGCTCACTCCAGTGTGGTGAGATGGGGGAGAGCATCAGAAGGACAAAAGTGAGAAAACTGGTTGGTTGAGATAAGGGCAGTTTAATAGACAAAGCAAAAGCCATGCACACAAGCAAAAGGAGCTCATTCACCACTTCCCATCATCAGCCAGGTGTACAGGTATTTCCAGGACTCCATCATGCCCAGGAGTTACTTAGGAAGACACATGGCATCACTCTGAATGTGCCCCCTTCCTTCTTTCCCTTGCTTTATATGCTGAGCATGACATCATATGGTATGAAATATCCCTTTGATCAGCTCAGGTCAGCTATCCTAGTTGTGTCCCCTCCCAACTTGTGCATCCCCATCCTGCTCAGTGGTGGGATGGTGTGAGAAGCAGAAGCCTTGTCTCTGGATAAACACTGCTCAGCAACAGCTAAAACATCCCCATGAGATCAACACTGTTTTCAGCACAAATCTAAAACATACTAGATATAATGAAGACAACTAACTCCATGCCAGCCCAAACCAGCATGTTATGGAAACATCTTCATGTTGATATGGACTGGTGTGGAAGCCTGTGTATGTGGGGCCGTCCAAGCTGACTTGGACAGTAAGAGCTAGAGTTGCCTATCTGGAAATGTTTGCTTTTTTTCTTCATTGTTTCTGAATTTCTCCTTGTGCCTGAACCAGAGCCAGTCAAAACACTTGGTCATCTCAAGGCTGCTTCCCATTGAATTCACTTCCCCTGATGGTGTTTTGGGTTGGATTTTTTAGGAAATCCTATCCATCCCTGCAAAAATAAAACTACTTTCAAAGTGATCCAAAGTGAACTGTCAGCATTTTCAACAACCTAGGAAATTATTGCTAATGAAATGAGACTCATTAAGTCTTGAATTAGCATTCAGGTAAGGTGACCAGCTCAAGTACCTCTCATGCTCCTCAACCTACCTTAAATAAGCCTCACCACCATCTCAACAGGTATGCTAGAAAGAGTTTTTCACCTGCAGGAAAGGTGGAGTATGGAAAAGTAAATGACTTGCTATGTGCAATGTCCATTGTGTTGTAGAATAAAATAAAGGAACTGATGCTGAGTTTTGCACTCAAGAACTGCATGCAAATCATTCTTTCACTTTTCCCCAGTGGACAGCCAGGTATATGAATAGGGATAATACCATTTTAAAGGCAACAAGACAAGAAAGAAACTTACACTGTCTTTGGAGTTCTTTTACAGTGGCTTGTCCAGAAGCATTTCTGATGCTGCTGGAAGTCATCCTTACCTTGTTGGAATTGAGGGCAGCATGAGGCTTTGATGGTTTTTAAGGCTATAGTTCTGGTACAATAGTTTCTCTAGAAGCAGGGTTGTCACCTTCAAGAGGAGGATTTTCCAAAGACTGCCTCAGAGCCTGTTTTTAATTACTGATTAACAGATTGCAGGCAAGCAGTGTGATTGATTACCTCCCAGAGTGATGCTTCTTTTACCCTCAAGTCTTACTCAGTAATGAAGGAAAATTTCTGTGCATGCAAGCCAATTTCACTGAAGCTAATGCTGCTGTGGGTCTTTGTGTGGTCCATCCAGATCTTTGCTCTTAATGCTCAGATAATTCCAGTATTTGTCTATTGGTAGTGCTTTCCACTCTTCATTGGTATTTTTCTCTTCAGATGCTCTTACCTGGAAGATTCCTGAAATCTTTTGCTGGCTCCATAAAGAAGGGAACCTGTCTGAGGACGAAATGACACGGACCTTTAATTGCGGGATCGGTGCTGTCCTGGTAGTTCAGAAGGAGCTGGCTCAGCAGGTCCTTAAGGACATACAGAGACACGAGACAGCCTGGCTGATTGGCAAAGTTGTCTCCCTACAAAAAGGTTGTTAAATTTTAATTTTCCTTCAAAACAAAAAAAGCAGAGCTAAATCCCATAGCTGGTGAGGCTCCATGGAGGGTAGTTGGAAATCTCTTTAACTGACACCTCCATGGCTTTTTTTGTAAAGGGTATTAAAATGGCAGTTCTCATGACTTCAGTCTTAGTCACAGAACACGTGCTTAGCAATGTCAGATGTCACCAGGGCTATAAATAAATAATGAGAAGTACAGTAATGTCATTAATCCCTTGCCATGCTGCTTTTCTGCTCTCTTCTCCCATTATTTATGTGTAATTTTATTGTGGTGTTTTGGGTTTTTTTTTCTTCTTGTATGTATTCAGGCTCTGACCATGTTAAAGTCCATAATTTGCTTCAAGCCTTGCAAGCAAATAGGTCACTCTCTGTGCACAGCCATATCCAAGGCAAAATCCAAACAAACAAAGTGAAGGTTGCTGTCCTTATCTCTGGAACAGGTGAGAGTTATGTTCTTTACTACAGTGTAAAATGGACTCTTGAGAAAGGAACTTCAGCAGGTTTAAAATCTCTGAAGTCCTTGCAGTTCTCCATGGAGGCTCTGATAGGCTTCTAATAGGCTTTCAGTAACAGAGTTTTGCCCTTGGATTAATTTCAATCACAGGCAGAGCGATCTTTAACCTCTGCTGCAAACTGACTGTTCATTTTGTCTACAACCTCTGCACATCTCTAGATTCAAGCACCCACTGCATTACACTATAGGGACAGCAGCAGAATTTCTTCTTGCTATGTAGACACTCCTAGTGCTTTCATTATTCTCACTTGTTAAGATGTAGACCATCATTCCAATTCCATAAATTGCAGTTTACAAATGTAATTGGTAGTAAAAGCCCTGGAGCCTCCAGCTGTTGAATTCAGTTCCCAGTATGATCAATTAAAAGAGGATTATTGTTAACGTCAGCGGGGTTTGGACTGGGTCTCGCCCACACTGCTGCTTACTTAAGCCCCACTTCTAGCTGTTAACTGTATTTAGTCTGCAGGAACAACTCATGAATTATTTTCCCACTCATAGGCACAAACCTGGAAGCCCTCATAAATAGCACAAAGAAGCAAACCAGCTTTGCACAAATAGTGCTTGTTGTTTCTAACAAAGCTGGTGTGGAAGGGTTAAGGAAAGCTGAAAGAGCTGGTATTCCTACAAGGGTAAGTGTTCCTCATCTTTCTAACATCAGATACCCTTATCTCTGACTGTAGCAGGAAGATGCTGTGAGATAGTGGCTTTCACTATTTCACTAGGAAGCCTTAGCTTTTGTTTTTTTCAGTCTGTCATCAACTCATGCCTTTGGGCAAGCTACCTAACATGGAAAGCAGAATGCTTACTTTTCTCCTTCTCAAGAGATCCTGCCAGCAATCCTGATGTTCTGGAGAACAGTCATTAAACCAGCAGAAAAAGCCCTTCATAGTTACAGTTTAAACCTTAGCATTTATTGAACTGTATTTACATTAAAGTGACAATCTGTTTTATCTGAATTCATTTTTTAAATTCTATGCTAATGAGGCATGGTAATTCAGTTGAATCAAATAGGTCAAGTTTTCACTGACTCCCTGGGTATTCCTCAGGCTCTCTGGGATATTCCAAGCAAACTGTGCTTCCCTTACAGATCCAGCACTGCATTTCTTTATCCTTTGTGAAGTAATTTGTTCTACAGGTGTGAAATGCTGCTGTTCTGAGGAGCACTTTACAGTCACTTTCCACAGATAACTAAAGACATAGAGCTCAGTGCAAGCTTTGTTACCAACTTCAGATAGTACCAGGATCTGAGTGTTAGCACTGCTGTCTCTTACTTGGGAGTACACAAAGATCACAAGTGAAATATATCCATAGTATGCAAGGGGAGAATAAACATCTAATAAAGGAAAACTATATAGTCTGAGGGATCTGATGGTTTCAGTGGCTGAGATGGAGAGTGAGTGGTGAAACAGAGGCACTGCTGAGTACGTGGTGTGCTGGTTATTACCTGGTAGTTGCTGGCAGAGTTCAGCTCAGTGTTGAGCTGGGCTCTATATCTAGTGACCTCTGCCACCTTTTTAGCCAACAAGTTCTGGGTTTTCAAAACTCCCATAGTAAATTTGATAGGGATTAAAAGGTACCTCTGTTTAAAAGACCATGGATGTTTTAAGTCATGTAGCACTGCCTTCTTCCTGCTTAAATTAGGGGGATGTATCCTGGATGGAAAATACATAACTCAAGCACGTTGACCTTATACACTAGGGGCTGTTTCATGAGGTTGTGATTAGCCTTTCCTTCAAGATTCTGTGATAGAACTTTTGACAAGGTTCAACTGCTTAAAACTATCAGAGGCCTTAAAGTGAGTTCACTCACGTTACAAATCATTGTAAAACTTCAGGCTGTCCTAATGATGTCTGTTTGTGGGTTGTCAAATTGTGTCAGAATGCTGGGGCCTAAAAATCCCCAAATCTCTTGGCTGTTCTGGTGATTGCTTTGTGTGAATAAAGATTGCAGGTCTGGGTGTTAGCTGCATGTGTTTGTGAGCTGCTCTTGCTGTGGATGCGCACTCTGCTCAAGCCACAGGTGGAGATTTACTTTTGGGTCGTTTGGTTGTTGTTTTTTTTTTAC
Organism: Melanerpes formicivorus; assembly: GCF_026170545.1. Taxonomy (NCBI): domain Eukaryota; kingdom Metazoa; phylum Chordata; class Aves; order Piciformes; family Picidae; genus Melanerpes; species Melanerpes formicivorus. Next base: position 2,644 of record NW_027145397.1, on the reverse strand, counting down.
TACTCCAGGGTACCATTTCGTTGTGCTCTTAGGGCTTTTAGAGTAAATTAACACCACATCTGTATGTCTTTGTCTTTTGGGTTACCACAGGTTATTGACCATACGCTGTATGAAAGCCGCACTGCATTTGACAGTGCAGTTGACAAAGTCCTTCAGGAATTCTCAGTGGAACTGATCTGCCTGGCTGGATTTATGAGAATACTGTCAGGTCCTTTTGTCAAAAAATGGGAAGGTAAGCACAGCACAGTGGTGTATGCATTTAAACATAAGTGGTTTTATAGCTTATCCTCAGGAAAAGAAAATTAGAAAAATACAGAAAAGAGACCAAATTAATTCTGGGTTTGCAGGAAACTAGGCTCTTCCCATCTTGGAAGGAAAAGGATGAGAAAGGCAGGGTTTTATTTACAGAAGCACAGAGTATCACAGTATCACAGTATAACTTAGGTTGGAAAGGACCTCGAGGATCATCGAGTCCAACCTATCACCACAGACCTCATGACTAGACCATGGCACCAAGTGCCACGTCCAATCCCCTCTTGAACACCTCCAGGGACGGTGACTCAACCACCTCCCTGGGCAGCACATTCCAATGCCGAATGACTCGCTCGGTGAAGAACTTCCTCCTCACCTCGAGCCTAAACTTCCCCTGGTGCAGCTTGAGACTGTGTCCCCTTGTTCTGGTGATGGTTGCCTGGGAGAAGAGACCAACCCCTTCCCAGCCACAACCACCCTTCAGGTAGTTGTAGAGGGCAATGAGGTCTCCCCTGAGCCTCCTCTTCTCCAGGCTAAACAATCCCAGCTCCCTCAGCCTCTCCTCACAGGACTTGTGCTCAAGGCCTCTCCCCAGCCTTGTTGCCCTTCTCTGGACACGTTCAAGTGTTTCAATGTCCTTCTTAAACTGAGGGGCCCAGAACTGGACACAGGACTCAAGGTGTGGCCTAACCAAAGCAGAGTACAGGGGCGCAATGACCTCCCTGCTCCGGCTGGCCACACTATTCCTAATGCAGGCCAGGATGCCATTGGCCCTCTTGGCCACCTGGGCACACTGCTGGCTCAGTATGAGAGGTTGGAAGGGACCTGGAAAGATCATCTGGTTCAACCCCCCTGCCAGAGCAGGACCACAGAGGTTGGAAGGGACCTGGAAAGATCATCTGGTTCAACCCCCCTGCCAGAGCAGGACCACCTAGAACAGGTCACACAGGAACACATCCAGGCAGGTTTGAATGTCTCCAGTGAAGTAGACTCCACAACCGCTCCGGGCAGCCTGTTCCAGTGCTCTGTCACCCTCACAGTGAAGAAGTTTTTTCCTTACATTTACATGGAACCTCCTATGTCCCAGCTTGCACCTGTTGCCTTGTCCTATCACTGGTTGTCACTGAAAAGATAATTTCCCCAGAGGTTTATGGAAGCCAAGGGCAAATGCAGGTCCTGTATCCTTTGATTCAGTAGAAAAATGTTTTAAAACAAGGCTGTGAAGACTTCAGATGTCTGTAGACACAAAGTGCAGAGCTAATTTTTGCCTAAACAGTAGGTGTTGGTTGGGAAGAGGAGAGCATCCAGGCAATGAGAATTCCTTCCCTTAAGGGATGAGCTACTTTGGCTGCTTATAAACCAGCAAATCTGGGTGGCAATAGGCAGTTCCTCTTAACAAGACCTTGCCAGTTTTCTGGTCAGACATCCCAGGAGCTGTCTGCATCCAAGGGTACCAGGTTTCACAGGCAGATTCAGCTCTTGTTTGTCCAAAGTGTTCACAGTGTCATCGTTTACCATTTTTCTAGTCTTTTGTTAGGGGCTGCTTAACACCTCTGCCTACTTCAGTGGCTGCTGCTCTCCCCCCCTGCCCAGTTGTTGCATTCCTCTTGTTATCTCTTCCTGATTCTTTCAGAGTCCTGAATCACAGGGAGGCAGTTGCTCTTCTCAGTGTTTGTTCTGCTTTGGGTTCAGCCACGGTTATTTTTCGAACATACCGAAGTATGTCACTTTCCGGGTTAAGTAAGGGTGGCCCGTCCACCCAGTCCAGGTGTTAGGACAGCGTTACCGATTAGATGTCGTTCATCGGTACGTGACGGCGTCATGATATTATAATCATTACGAGTTCCCACTGTAGGAGAAGGCGGGCGCCATTCCCCCCCATCGGGTGTTTTGCAACACCGTCATTTGGCTTAAGTCATATCCAGTTCCCACATTTGGTTTGTCACATCAGGCGTGTCACATCCGTCCGTCAAATCCTTGTGAGGGTAGTCACGGCCAGATACTCTCCCCTCAAAGAGCATCTGACTTTGCCCAACTCACCATGCCGTGGGCGAGGCGCACGTGTGACAATTAAATTGCCACGCCAGTTTGTTTCGCCAGGTTTACTACCAGTCAGTGGCGAGTTGACTGATAGGGAGACTGGGGCAGAGATCAACTTGGTTACCACAAAGGGCATCCGGCGGGACCGCTAGGAGGTGTGATCTCTGCAGCTAAGCCCAGTTGTAACTATGACTTCGTCCAGAGTAAGGTATCCCGACTGCTCAGGACCCTTCCTCCTTAAGAGAGTCATAGTTACTCACACCAGTTACAGGCTGATTGGTGTTTGCATTGCAGCTCTTTGGGTGGCCTGTATTGTTCACATGGTGACTTTTGTGCTCCTCTGGGTGTGTCT